>NW_019247157.1:0-29645 GCF_002742605.1 Olea europaea var. sylvestris | reverse complement strand
AAGAAGCTTTACAGATCTTTATGGAAACAAAGGCACAAAAATAATAACAAGAAACAGATCACTGCTCAGAAAACTTTCAAAGAACTTCCAGAAAAAAGAGAGAGAAGAAGAAGAATAAAAAAAGCTGAATAAAAATCACAATCTAGCTTCTCTTTGTTCTCAAACATCAAACATGTATCGAGAATATCATATGTAGGATCTGTAACCAGGTGGAAAAAAACTCACTGAAAATTATTTTTTCCACATCCCTGGCCCTGCGAGAAGCTTCAAGCTGTTCCTCAAATGTTCCCAGTTTGGAGACGCTACTTTCGCCTTGTTGCCTCATAGTTAGCTGAAATCTCTCATTTTCTTGACATTCAAGTTCAGTTCGAGTACTTAACGGCCGGAAGAATGTACCATTGGGCCAGATAACCTAAAATGAAGAACTCAATCAAGAAACAGGATCCAGCAAGTTCATATGCGAAACAGATTCCAGAAAAATGAAATGAAAAGGGAAATTTGACAGATTGGATGGATAGCAGTGAAGACATTTCACTCACATCCTGGATCCATCGTATTCCCTGAGCGATATTATCTTCTCTCCTGAGACAATGAATTTGCCTTAATAGCCAGTCATCAATGGCATCTTCCATAACTAACTGCAGTATTTGCTTTGATATCCAAAAGACCTGCCGTCTGCAATTAACCACAAAAAGGGAGTGTTTTAAGGAATGATACTGAATGTATAGCATGGTTTTAGTACATGAAAATCCAAGCAGTTCCATCAATTTCTCAATCTCGAGGTAGGCAAAATTTCAAAGAAGCTCCACAAATTTGATTAATTCACTCTGTGTCTCTAACCAAATTTTTGTCTCTGTGGCACGGTCAGACAACCAGAATTTGCATCCTCAAATCACATAAAAGATTTCCACAACTCATGCTCGATAGACGGCTGATTCAAAGTCCATTCAGTTTTACTCATTCAAGAATCTAACATTTCACCAGGATCTGTAAGATAAAGTTCAATGTTGCTTCAAACTAGACAAATTCCATCCACAACTAAAATTATCTGTTCAAGACCAAACAATTAAATCTGGGCATTTTGAAAATTAGAAGAATAAAGATGTCAGGAATTTTTTTTACACCAGCACTATGACAACACAGCACTATTGGTCCATTGTACTCAAACGTGATGGGTGTCCCACAAAGTTGTAATAAAGGAAGCACAATCATAAAAACCCACTTTGTGTTTTGTTTTCAATAGCATCTATTTGAAAGGGAAGAGAAAATAAACTGACAACAAATGGATATCAATTGTTAATACATAAGTATCAAACCCAAAAACAAAACAATAATTGAAAGAAAAAAGAGTCGCTCAAATATGATAAGACCAAGCCATCGAGAATGGAAGATTTCCAATTCAATAAACTAGAATTACAAAGATATCACAAGTTCAATTGCATGTTTGCAACTACATCACCTATTATTTGTGAATATTTCTTGAAGAAAGGTCTCATCCATATCCCCAAAGAGTTGGTTCAACAGCTAAGCTGTCCAACATGGGCTGGGAGGTCCCAAAGATCAAACCCCCTTCCTTAATACCTGACCACGTCAGACAAGCTTACCATTTCATACTAAAAGTAATTATTTCTTTGCTCATTTTCTTTTTCTCCTCTCCACTGATGTGCCATTGTGTTAAGGAAATATTGGGCGGAGGAAGGAGAAGGAGAAAGAGAAGAACATAGACGGTGGAAGCCATAAATGCTCGTTTTAAAACCATGTAATCCTTTTACAGCTCTAATGTTCCCTGCATCCTTCCCAGACTATAAGTACCCTTCCAAGTTCAACTACAAGGCATTTGATTATTAGCTAAAAATACTTCACAAATACAGAAGCTAGCAAAACCTAAAATCACCTTAGCCAGCCTCTTCTCTTGAGCAGAAATAACTTGTCAACTAAATTCAGAACAGGAACACTTAAATTAGGTGGTGTCCACTGCAAAGAAAAACATCAGTTAGAATTGGCATTACCGAAAACATCTATTCAATGGTGTAGAAATAGAATAAAGTATGAGGGGATGGGAGTGCCTCAGGATCTAGGTGTAATGAGTGGGGACAACCTTTAGGTCATTGGCTTTAGTCCATAGAAACAGTACATTCATGGGCCCAATGACAAAAAAAGAAAAGAAAGGCACCCTTGGCGGGACCAGGGTATGATGTAAACCAGAATTAACATTTTACAAATAAAGTTGAGAAATATTCAATAGCTGGAATGGTTATGATCAATTTTCTATTCTCTATCAATTATCAAATTTTTGTGAAACAAACTCTTTGCCATGTCTCAAAACAAACATCACAAACACCCAAAAAAAAAGACTTTTTTCAGAAAGTTCTTCTAGAGGATAATAATTACAGATTAATCAATACATTTTCAAGTATCACCAGGTTTGGAATAAGTCCATATGCGTAATTGGAAATAAAACTAATGACAGTACAAACATTCCAAGCAGCAGCATGTTATAAAAAATGCAGCTAAAACTTATCACGCCTCAAAGGATTATAGACAACTACAAGGATTTGAGCTTACAAATCAATTCCTATGAAAAAGAAGGGAGATAAAGGGGGGAATGGGGTTGAGATAATCACTCCCAGTGTTACTTTGGTCAATAATCAGAGTAGAAAAAGAAGAATGAATAAAAAACAAAAAGAAAAGAGCTTACAAAAAGAAAAGAGGTTATTACAAACTACTCTACCAAATGCACATTACCTCAGGAGGCACCTCTATTTTATCCTCTTTATCAACTGATGATGATGCTACACTTGCCTCTGGAAATCTGCTCACTCTCAAACCACCTATTATATCAGAATCCAAGTTTTGCACATCTTCATTGCGTTTAACAACCCTTGGTGGAAGCCCATTTAAGTCCAATTCATTGTCAGAATGCCACCCATTCGCTTGTGCTGAAGAATTTACTTTCTCTGGCCCATGGTTTACATCCTTTTCACTTTCCTCGTTATCAGAAAAACTGTTAATCGACTCCGAGGCACTTTGCCTCGAACACAGTTTGTGAATATCATCAGAATTCCAGGACAAGTTCCTGTTTGTAACTGAAGAAGCTGGTTCATGAGAAGTGGAGGGTGAACCAACAACTGTCCGCACTAAACTACCTTTAATCTGGCGTGCAATGTCATCCATAGCATCGTCCACATTAACTGTTTTGTTGAAAGAAAACAAAAAACTATGAGTCAAGGGTACCAACAAATATTCATGCATTTAAAATTTCTTCCTCGTAAGCACCAAGACAATGTGCTGCGACCATAACTTCCAAGGACAAGACTGATCACTTAAAGAAGTTAGTCTATTTCAGACAAACGGTATAATAACAACTAGATAGAATTTCAAGACACCTAACAACTTCCTTTCTATCTTCATCAAAAACCTAATAAAACTGTCATGGGCCACCTTAGATCGTAATTCACGATCAAGATGCATATTGGGTACTTGAAAGAACAATGTCCAGACTACTGACTCCAATTATAACAGAAGACCGAATCCAATAACAGAAGCCACATACCTGCCAGAGTTCTCATCACGGAAGACGATTTCTCGAACGAGTAATTCTTGAATGATGAAAAAACACAAATTAATCTTGCATTAGAAAGAAGCTAGAGGTGATGAATTGTTTTCAACAGAACAAATACAAACCTTGGAAGAGGGGCTCAAAAAATCCCATACTTCATGTTGTTCAGCAACATTGGCAATTGACAACAGATCCTGGGAAAGGCAGTGTAATTAAAATGGCTAATAATGGAAAGTCTATAGCAACATGCAAAGTACAGGTGAGCATACTTGGAGATACTTGTCAAGCTGAATACAACGCTGATGGACAAAAGCGTCCTCTGTGCTTGATGAGAATATCCTTTTGGGAGGTAAATGTAATGTATAATTAGGGATGTCCTTAAGATGCCGATGCAATCTCTCAAAATTTCGATATCTGCAAACAAAGCCACAAAATAGAATTATCAACCGAATAGGAAAGAAGAGGGACCCTGATCTAATTATGGATCTTGCACTGAGGCTGGACTAAATTAGATCAATATACAGGACAATTATTTCAAGCAGAGAAATGTTTATTGATTAAAAGTGGAAGTAACATTCAGACCTTCTTTTCACAAACCACCTGATGTTAGCATCCATCACAGCAATTCTGTAAACTGCAAAAGATTTTGAGCCATGTTTCTCAAAGTATGCTCCAATAACCTGGAACGACATGAATATATGGTCAATGATGGTGTCATCAGATGACTAACTAAAACAACTAGATTCGCCCCCATTTAAAAAATTAAAATAGCAGAACATGAAAACTAAGGCAATAAATCCATCTCACACTATGAAGAGGGTTATTGTTACAATAATATTCTTCTCCCAAGTGATTGATCATGTACGTAAATTTTACAGAAATGGAGGACAAAATTTTTCAAACCACCCTCAATGGTTAACAAAATCCGGATAGATGAAAAGAAGCGAAACCCTCGTGTTGAAACCGAGGAATAATTGTACAGCGCATGGATCATGAAGCAGCTTCTATTAACATCTGGAATTACATAAGCATTTTTTAAGCTGTAAACAGTCCACATACACTTCAAGAACCTGGAAAGAAAAGGAAAATAATTTGTCCTACCCGGCACCTTAGTTTCGGATCATGCAGTTCCTCACTGCGGACCAACATATCCGAGGCGCTCTTGATGCTATATACATTGTCCCTGCTAACATTTGGATTATAAAATTCTGAAATGATGGGAATTCCACCTCTGCTAGCAAAAATGCCTTCCATGTTCAGTTGAACTGTCAAATCAGAAGTGCTATTTGACTTTTTAAGCTGATTTCTATTTTCATGAGGAAAAACAGAACCATAATTCTCAGCTTCATCAGCAATAGAGCCTCTCTTAGAATAAACTCGCTTAATAAGATCCTGATCAAGTACAGTATCTGGTTGAGGCCTTGGTGGTGCTTGAATCAGTGCTTTATCTTCCATTATGCTAGATTTTTCAGGCTTTTGAATTGTTACTTCTGTCACTAAATCCTTTCTAGGCATGAAACTGTTGTCTGTAATTTTTGCTCGAGCAACCTGAGGTCCTCTGGCAGTATTCTTCTGGAGTTTCTGTTTGTAGTTTCTTCCAATTGTCCACATGTTTTCAAGATTTTCAGGCATGAGAACTTCTGTTCTTCTCTGGGTTGCTGCCTCAAGCACTCGAGCCCAGTCAGAAGGCCGCTGGTGGGCAGACTCGCCCTGAATTGTATTTGATACAGAACTTCTAGAAGCATGTGACCATAACTCCTTTTTATCATCATTTTGAGGTAGATCCATGTCAGTCCCTTTTTTGAGAGCAGTTACATTTTTCCTCAAAGCAGATTCACTGCTTTGACCATGTGCAGCAGAAACGGCATTACCATGGACAGGTGACTGTTCAGCACCAGAACCCTTAAACCCCTCATCCTTGTTAGTGAGGAAAATGTATTCAATCAACTCATTAATATACCTGGAAAAAGTGTCAAAATGATCACATTCCTGAATGGACTCGTAACTTGGTGAATAAAATGCATAGTTGAGCAATTGTCGTCCATAAGGTGATTTCCAGTGATGTGGAACATGTAGTGTGACAAAATCTTCAAAAACTCATGTAGATCTTAATAGGGACTATAACTACAGATAGCACAATCTCTGTCTAAAAGTATTATCACAGATCAGGACCAAAACAATGAGCTATTAACTTATAAGCCCACCCAAATGTACTCCTATGTCCTTTTGTATAAACCATGACTGATAACATTAGTGAATTGAATACATTAGTTTCCCATTTGATAATGACCTAATCACGTTTGACATTAAAAAAAATGTAGAACAGATGATCTATAAACTTGGAAGTACTATCATGTACATGGGAAGAATTACATAAAACTATGAGATTTATTAATTCAAAACCAATTTAGTGCTTGTTTGGTAGGGATTTTATTAATTGATTTTTGGATCGTTAGAGATAAAGTGGGTACTACTTGTGAGAGAAGAATTCAAAAATGACGTCTGGAATAGTGAAATAACAGTCAAAAAATTGATGTTAATTGGATTAAAATCCCTACCAAACATGCTCTCATTCAAAATATTTTTACGAAAAGTGCAAGATGGACTACTGCATCTTAACCTAACCTATTTAAGTTTTAAAACTGCAGAAAGGATGCAGTTCCCCTTGTATCATTAGATTTGGAGTAATTGGCAATGTTATGGACAGACAGCAAGATATGGGACCATGTTATTGTCAATTCATCAACTCTTACAAGAGAAGGGTTTCTACAGAAGTAGAGCAAGTAATCTTGAAGTTTATGAAGTAGCAAACTAAGATGATATGTCGAAGGTGATTGTGGGTTTCATTGATAACATTGAAGGCCATTCACATGTTCCAAAAGGAGGCCCTTCAGATGCACTTTATACTAGTATAACCCATAGAGCAATTACATGTTGCACGAGCTAGAGAGATTAGGGGAAATGATGAGCCTCTTTGGTGATTGTTCTAGCCCACACAATACAGCTGTCAACAATACTTACAATGTCTCCATTCCATCCTAATTTATATAAATTATTCAGCAGCATAAGTGCAGTAGATTTGTTAATCAGAAAACATCATACTTCTATTCTCAAAAGACGAAATCACAGTAAAAAGAAGTGCAGGAGTTATCATCATTTAACTTTTAGTGTTCAGTTAACAGAATTGCACTGGCATAACTACACGAGTGTTTGAAAGAAACCTTGTATGGTGCTTGTTTGATATAACTTTTCTAAAATTTTATGAACTTTTCAACTGGTCAAACATTAATTTTAACAACATAACTTAAAAACATATTTTGTAGGACCTACAAAATTTCATCAAACTCAAAAAACGTTTATCAAAAGTTTTGTCAAAAAAAAAAAACCCCTCAATATGATGAAACCAAATCAACAAGAAAGCATGGGTACCAGATAGAGAGGACAGGTCAAGTTGAAAAACAACAGAGGAGAAAAGAAAAACTATACAATATTACAATGTGGTAAATATATTATGCGGAAGCAGAAAAGATATATTGTTAGCCACCTTTAAAAACTAATGCGTTAACTGTGACCTGATGCAACTTGAAATTTACAGATCTTGCACACAGGAAGTGGAATATAATGAAACTGAAGTTTATAAACAACTAGAAAAATGACATCTTACACTGGGCTTGCAAAATTCATAATAGGTTCCATTACCAAGCAAGTTAAAAGTTCTCTAGCAATGCACCGAACCAGAGGGCATTGTGCCTCCCTAGGTCTTAGAACAACAGCTAAAAGTCCACTCATGAGCCGCTGAAGTACCTATGATTAAAAATCATTAGATAACAGGCAAAATAACAAACAAAACAAAATGAACAAAACTTGTAAAACTATTTCTTTTGTTTAAGAACACTTCTACACCTTGTACTCACACTCTGAAGATATCAAAGCAGGATGAAGCTCCTTAGAAACCAAAAGATGATGTTTTAATCTTTCATCCCGTTTTTCAGAAGACAATGTTCCCATAACATCCACGCCAATTGCAGCCTGGTTTCTTCTGAAAAGATCCAGGTGTTCTCCAATCAGATCTACTACATCCCTGGATAAATGGAAAAGACTGGGTTCAATAACTCAAGGAACAAATTATTCACAAACTCACACAATTTTAACGCCTTCACAGACTCACAGTACAGACTACAGGGAGATAAAGTTGTAATTAGATCATATTTTGCCAAGATCAAAACGTAGTAGAAGTACTTTTCAGAGAAGTAAATACTTTCTTTCTACAAAAGCAATCTTTGATGCCAAAAAAAGTAACTTTGAAGCATATTTGGAGGGAGAAATAACTTCTAAGCTTAACAATAACATGCTATAAAGATGCAACTAGAAAGTACCTTGTCAGAAGCTCAACAAGGTTTACTTCTTTGACTCTTCCAGATACTTCACCAAGAACATCCATGATTATGGCGTGTATAAGCTCAGGCACCTCTTTGTCAGGTGTAATATCAGAATACCATAAATTTACGACAAAATCTTGCAAGAGCTTTTTAATAAAATCCTGCATAGCAGCCTCTACAGCAGGAGAGTTTATATTTCTCTTCCATTTTGATGGAGGAGGCACGGTAGAAAGACGAGAATCATTAGGAGAACTCTGCTTCTTTTCTAAGTGCGACAAGTAGGAAAGAGGTCGAGCATTGTGAACCTTCCATCGGAATTCCACTTTATTAAATAATATTCTTAGCCCAGAAACCAGGAGTACAGCAATGGGTATATTCATCAACATTGCTTTACTTGTATCTGCAATCAACATTTGTGATTTAGAAACTTCGGGATAATATTTAATGCCATCGTAGCAAGCAGAGAAGCATAGTTGCAATCAAAGATCCCAACAAAAATAACCAAATATCCAGATTGCTTGTGTTGAAAGGAAAAAGAGAAAAACACTGAAAGTTACCATAACAAGTAATGCGCAAATTTGTTCTGATTAAACTAATCGGTAAAAGAATTAAAAAGGGAAAAGAAAATAGAAGCCATTGAGCTTCCTACTCATTAAGGATTCATGTCAACTAGGGATCACGGGTATGAAAGTAGTTCAACTAAACCCAAAATCTGTCCGTTAAGCCCAAGGAATCTAGAAGTACAGTAGAAAAGTACCCGGTTTTGAGTAATTGCTGCCTATATTAGAAGCTACTCAACAGTATCATGAGCCTCAATTGCAAAAGGGAATTTAGCTAATTAATATCAGAATACATTGGCTTGCTGAACAGTCCTTACATAATCCAGAAACATTAATATCCGGCCTAGCTTCGTTTTGAATATTACTAAATTAATAATACTAAATCCATGAAACCAGCAAATAAACATTGCATTGGAACCATAAAAAGAAACCAAATATAGAATTGCTTTCAAATTAAAACTTAAATTCCATAGTTTTCTCACTTTACAAATCAATTTATCAGCATAGAACCCATACAGGCTAAAAAAATGAAACACTGACATATTCCAAATTCAGAAATTAACCAACATAAATAACTTTTAGATTTTATGAAAAAAGAAGAAAATTTAGGAGCTCACGTGTCAAGAAGTAAGAGACGGCAAATATACAGAGAGCCCAATAAATGGTTCGAGTCTTAGCTTCCTCGATCAGATCTTGCAAACTCTCCATTGCCTTTTTCATATTCTCCAAAACCCTATAATTCAATTGACTAAAATCTCATATACTGTCCAAAATTAAGCAAAAATAACCAACCATACAGCCTCTCCTCCTCTCACGAAGTCAATTGAACTTATGATCAGGAGAATATAATTTTGGTCGACTTTCCGTTTGCTTCAATTGAATAATCAAACTGTCTCAGCTAATAAAAAGCAAAAGCCTGCCGTGTAAGATTTACTGGTCGTCTTAAAGTTCTTAAGCCTTTTATTTTTTCCTTTTTTTTATATGGTTCGTTATTAGAAAACTTTTTGGTAAAATTGAATGATTGGTCCCAATCTATTGTTCCAATAACAAATTAACTTTTAAAACCGAAGAAAGTCTTTTTTTTCTTTTTTCTTTTTTTCTTAAGGTCCCTAGTTAGACGTGAACCAAAATTTACATCATTTTGTATCAAATTGTGCAATAAATCTTACACCAAATAGAAAATCATTTTCAACCCATTACATCAAAAGTTACACCGGATAAATAATGTTTAATAATTTTCTTCATTTTTTTAGTTCTTAACAATTGATGTATCTCATGATTTATTTATTTATTTATTTTATTACAACATAAATTATTAAATAAATAATTACGTTTAGTTAATAAAAATATTAAATTCATTATAAATTTAAAAAACGTTGTACAATTAATAGAAATACAACAATTAAGAAAGTATTAAATCATAACACTAAAAAAGAGTGTAATACGTTTCGAATCGTAATATCGTGATATTACAAAGTCGAAATGGTATTAACAATTAATTATTATTGATTAAATGATTAAAATGTATTACAACAAATAATAATAATAATAATAATAATAATAATAATAATAATAATAATAATAATATAGTTAAATTTAGAATTAAAGTTTATAGTATAACAAATGGACAAATATACCCTTAAAAAAATTGGTGCAAAGTGGAAGAGAATGATAAAAACGTATTCAACCAATTTAGTGCAAAATGGTTCAAATGAATAGTGTTGCACATGATGCAATGGTTCGAAGTTGGATATGCTCTTATAGCTCATGTGTGGTATGAAGTAAAATTTAAATCAAAATTAACAACTAATTTAATTATATATTTTATAGAATTCACAGTTTTTTTAACATACATTTTATCAATTTTTGTCAAAATTTATTAAAGATCCTTTCTTTTTTTTTTTTAGCTACACTAAGAAGGGGCATAGTTGTACAATCCATCTTCATTGAAAGGAGACTATCTAAATCTTTATAAAATTGTTTTGTTGTATTCACGTGTTCAATTTTATGAGCTGAGTTTTGCTTATCAATTTAAGATCCTGTTTGGTTTAGAATATAATTTGAGTCAAAGTCAAACAATCAATATTAGTCATATCTTTTTATGGGTCTCACAACTTTTCAACCA
This sequence comes from Olea europaea var. sylvestris, assembly GCF_002742605.1. Taxonomy (NCBI): domain Eukaryota; kingdom Viridiplantae; phylum Streptophyta; class Magnoliopsida; order Lamiales; family Oleaceae; genus Olea; species Olea europaea. The sequence continues at coordinate 19,022 of NW_019247157.1, read as the reverse complement.
CATATTTCAAAAACTTTTATTAAAAATCTATTAAAAATCTAATTTTAAACCCCACTAAACAACCTCTAAGTATGTACTAAAAATTTTGAAGGGAAATATGCTTCTATGAGATCTTCATATACAAGCTTAACAAAGGTGTGGACGATGATGGTGACAATCAATTGTAATGGGAAGTTGGAAATCAATTCACTTTATTAAAAAATTTAGGACTAACTTGCTATTGGAGCAATAAGTTGAGGACTTGTGTTTCACAAACAATATCAATATTTAAAACATTCAATATTCTATGACGTAGTCCAATTTACAATTTGTAGAGCTAAGTGATTTTCCAATTTGAATCAATGGCCAAAACATAGAAGCATTGTTTGTTTTCATAAAGACTAACTCATCTTGTTTGGGAAGTGATTAAAAATAGTTTAAATTATATAGATCCTGAATTTCTCAAAATGTGTGTATAAAATGTGATTTGAATTTTTTATACATAATTTATAAGTGAACAGATTTTAAAGTCCACGACTAAATTCAGTTCATAGTTGGATTGTATTAAATAGGCAATAAAAAATCAATTTACAATACAATCTTATCAACTTGAGATATGCATGAGATATACAAATATCTATCTAAACAGTTTGAAGTAGCGGATCCTCTTACAAAGATGAGGAAGATTGATTTTGCTTAACACCCTCCCTCAACGTGAGCATGGCTGAAGGAGTCACGCTCAACTTGTTGCAAAATAATAGAAGTAAAGGCTTCGAGAGACCCTTGGTAAATATATCTGCAAGTTGTAGTTTGGGGGGAACGAACTGGAGTGTGAGCTTGTTTTGAGACACCAACTCGTGCACGAAGTGATAATCTATGGGAATATATTGGACCGTGGGCAAGTGACTGGATTTTGAACTATAAAAATAGCGCTTTTGTTATCACATAAGACACAAGGTGGAACCGGAAGATGAATGGGAAGATTGCGTAACAACTGAATAATCCAAGCAATTTCAGCTGCAGCAACTGCAAGAGAGCAATATTCAGCTTCGATGCTTGATCTAGACACAGTTGTTTGTTTCTTTGAACACCAAGAGATCAGGTTGTCACCAAAAAATATAGCATAGCCCATAGTAGACCGCCTAGTGTCAGGACAATCAGCCCAATCAGCATCTGAGTAGGCTGTTAGTTTAGGAGAAGATGATTCAGAAAGTTGAAGTCCATAATAAAATCTACCCTTCACGTAGCGTAAAATACGTTTCAGAGATTTGAAATGCTCAACAATGGGTGCATGCATAAATTGGTAAATGGAATTCACACTATAAGACAAATCTAGCCGTGTAATAGTCAAATATTGCAAAGCTCCTGCTAAGCAACGAAAATGAGTGGGATCAAAAAATGACTCTCCATTAGCAGTAAGGTGATGACCAACAACAAATGGAGAAGATATCGTTTTACAATCTGTCATATTTGCTCGCTCAAGAAGATCAAGTGCATACTTTACTTGACTTAAAAAGAGGTCCTTGTCATTACGTTGGACTTCAACACCAAGAAAATAATGTCGACTGCCAAGATCTTTCATAGAAAATTCCTTTGATATTTGCATGATAAGAGCTTATACCATGGAAGGATTGTTACCTGTAGTGACCATATCATCCACGTACAAGAGCAAATAAATAGTGCACATGTCAGAATGCAGAATAAATAAAGAGGAATCTGCTTGGCTAGAATGAAAACCAATTTTGAAGAGAAATTGGCTAAAAATGTTGAAACCAAGCACGTGGAGCTTGTTTCAAACTATATAATGATCGTTTTAATCTGCAAACATGAGTTGGGTGAACAGAATCAATATAGCCAAGGTTGCTGCTCCATATAGACTTCCTCTGTCAAGTATCCATGTAGAAAGGCATTTTTAACATCAAGTTGATGCAAATACCAACCTAAAATAGTTTTTAAAGATAGGATGAGCCGAGCTGTAGCTGGTCGTACCACTAGAATAAATGTATCCTCAAAATCCAATCCGTGTACCTGAGAGAACCCTTGAGCTACAAGACGTGCCTTGTGACGCTTCTTTGGACGAGGTACAAGAACCCATGTATCGTTGTTCTTCAATGCACTAATTTCGTCGTCCATTGTAGATAACCACTCGGGGTGTTTGATAGCGAACTTAAAACCTCATGGTTCTTTAAGAGCAATTAAAGCCTGAAAGGTTAATGAAGAAGGAACATGAGACAATACATGATACGTTTTTGGTTTGAAAATACCTACTTTTGCTCAAGTAGTCATAGGGATGGAATTGAACCAGGCACACAGGTGCAGATATTTCAGGTTGTATTGGAGGACTTGGATTTTCGAAGAGAAGCAAGGAAGTAACCGAAGAGTTATGTTGTGGGGGAAAAGAGAGAGGGGATCATTGCATTTAAGACGGGACTCTTGTACACTTGATGTACCTGTAGAAGGCTCATGTGGTTGATTAGAACCAATGTCAGAAAATTCTAAAAAAATTATAATGTCAAGCAGACACGAGGTCCGTTGCATTAAAGGTTATGACGCACTACTCTTAATTTTCCTAATTTATTTATCTTTATCCTTAGATTAAAAACCATATCAAATATTTTGCAGTAAAATCAAAACATATAAAGGAAATCAAATTTCAGAATATAAAGAATTAAAATAACCACCAAGTTTATATTATACCAAAAGAGAATTTTGTTTTACAAAATACACCTCATTACACCTTAGTCATATGAATATCGAAAAAAATTTATCAAAAGAAATGTCTGCAGATTCTTCAAAAGTTTCCTATAAATCTATTCTACAGTAGGCTGATATGGCGGTATATCAAAGTTTGTCAAAATTATTTCATCTTTACTACCCTCTTTTACTAGGCATCATTTTCCTATTTTACACAATACCACTTGCTGTTTACTCCACATACATTATGGTATTTACATAACGACAAGTGACCAAATCGTAAACATCAATCATTATCATTACAAAATCCTTCCCATCTTCAAAAGTTTCAATCTCTTCTTCCTCATCGATCACCGTATAAAAACGTGTATTGTGGGTACGTCTACATGTAACATGTATAGCTCTGAGGTCCTCAATAATTTCTGCATGTCTGGTGGTTCGGACAATTTCAATCTTTCGTGGTGACATCTACAGTACAAAATACAAAACGTGAACCATAAAGTTTAGTAAATATGATGATGCAATGATGCATGCCAAATATACATGGGCCCAAATCCCTATTATAGTGTACCGTATGAGTTCAGAATAACATGGCCTTTTTTCCTGCGCACAAACCAATATCAACGCATCCATCATTGCCCATCGAGACTCGGGATGCCACATCAATATATCATACATACAAATTCAAGGTCTGGCCTACATATATACAACTCTCAATGTGCCTATCCGCAGTCCTAAAGCCACAAAGGGACCTCCTGGCATTGCCTATATACAGGCGTCAAACTCCCAATACCCTATCCTTGGCTACCATTAATGACCATCAGGAGCCTCAAAGCGTTACAGTTATTCGGACACAATAGTACGGTATATCTATAATAGGATTCACATTCAAAATTTTCAACTGCAACTCAATCAACATGACCACACAAGTATGCATGATTTTGAAAACGTAGTAATTCCTACGTTTTCCAAATAAACTCAATGCACATGTAATATACTACCATTCACGTAGTAAAAGAAACAACCACATATAAATACATATTTACACATATTAATGTATTTTGCACTGTAGTTGGAAAAACATCAATATTTACATTTTTCTCGATTTCCTAGACCAATATCTGCATTAACACAATAATGTCTACATTACTCATATCTTATCTTATTATTTCCCGAGCATCACATCTAAACTAAACTTATAAGATAATATAGATTATTTAATAGCATACTCCTAATAAAAATAATGATACTAGTTTATTGTCAACTAGTAGTAATAATAATAACATTAATAATATAAATGAAATTCTTGTTATCGTCATTAACTAAATTCCATAAAATTATTACATGTACAATTTAAGTTAGCCAATACACTACCATATTACTTTCCCATTTCATGCTTGATTCACTTTTCATTTCAGTTAACACAAGTATATATATACATCCATACCCATTAGTAAATATTCTTATTCAATCCATATTTTTCTTTACCTCATTTCCATCATATCTCACCATTGATACTATGCATTATAAAAAAAATTCTTCACAACTTATCACACAACTAGATCAAAATAATTTAAGTTTAAGCATCAAGTTCTAATTGTTATCTTTCTTCTCATTTGAATTTACCACTCATATAAATATAGTAGTGGCCCAATTTTCATATCCATTATCATGATGATATTAATAATTATTATACCAAGTTATTTTCTATCCCTACTCACTTCTTCCTTACTCTCTATATTTCCCCCAAAACTATTTTATACAATCCTTAATAATGTAAACTAAGTAAACTAAAACTCAATATATCTTCAGCTAGTTTATATAAGTTTTAAAATTTCCAAAGTTAAGATTTTGAAATGGAAAAATTATAATTTATCTTCTTTGATTTTATTAATTAAACTTAACTATAATATTATCTTGTATCAATTACTAAAGAACCCTAAGCAACAAATTTTAATTCCTATTTATAAACTAATTAAATAATTAACTAAAGAAAAATTTAAAATAATTAAATCAATGAAAAAACATACCTTAAGGAGTGAAAATGATGGGAAAAATGGTATGTCACATTTCACAACTATCCTCTATTTATAGTTGATGGTAGGGATTAAGTGTGTAATTTATGAAATTGCACATATAACCTCTATGATAATGTGCAATCATTTGATTGGATTTTAAAATTACATCTTTAGACCTTGGACTACATATGCAATTATTTCTTTGTTTATAAAATTGCACTTTTAACCCTTGAGCAAATATGCAATTATAAAATTGCATTTTCAATCCCCATAATATTATTTTTAATTACAATCCCTAATAATATTTATTTTATCATTAAATTAAGTCCCTAAAATTAAAAACAAACTCCCTAAAATATTGAAAATCTTTACTAGAAAATTTTGGGATGTTACAACGGTACTAGCAAATGGAAAAATATGTTCATAAAATTGCACATGACGTGAAATATAAACACGATTAGTCTTACGATCTAGGCATCGAAAACCTTTATGAAGATGGGTATATCCGACAAAAATACAAGCTGCAGATTGTAGAGAAAACTTGTGAGAAGCGTAATCTCGCAAATATGGAAAACAAAGACTTCCAAAGGTACGAAGAGTAGAGTAGGAAGGTGATTTACCATAAAGGAGTTTTTACGGTGATTTGCCATCAAGGGCTTGTGAAGGGAGCCGGTTAATGAGATAACAAGCTGTAGAAAAAGCCACAACTCAAAAAATAAGAAGAACGATAGAATGAGACAAAAGAGTTAAACCTGTTTCAGCAATGTGACGATACTTACGTTCAGCTACACCATTTTGACTTGGAGTATAAGGACAAGAAATACAAATAGCAATACCACAATTGGACAAATGAGATCGAAATCTATTATTGGTGAATTCTGTGCCTCCATCACATTGAAATGATTTAATAGGTCTAGCAAATTGAGTCTCGACAAATTTTTGGAATGAAATGAAAACATCATAGAAGTCAGATTTTAACTTCAAATGATAAATCCAACTAAATCTAGAGTAGTCATCAATAAAAACAACATAGTAACAGTATCCTGATTTTGATAAAATTGGGGAAGGTCCCTAAAGATCACAATGAATACGATCTAAAGGCGAAGAACAACGGTTATTATTATTGTCAAATGGAAGACGATGGCTTTTACCAAGCCTACATCCAATGCATAATTCTAAAACATTGCCCTTAATTTTACCACTACAGGAAACAAAACCATGACTAGAAAGAGACTTAATAACACGATCATAGGGATGACCTAAACGAGCATGCCACAAATGTCAAGGAGCTCAATTTTTATTCGATTGAAGGATGGAAACTAAAGCTTTGTGATACCGTTCTAGCACATACAACCCATTCTCACATTTTTCCGTTCCCAACACTGCCCGTGTTGCCAAATCCTGTATGGAAAAATCAAAAGGAGAAAATATGATAAAACAAATAGACTCACATGTGAGTTAACTAATAGAAATCAAATTTTTGGTTTTGCCAGGAACAACAAGAATATTTGACAGTGACAAGGAACTAGATGGAACAAGAGTAGAAAGAGAACCAGTGTGTGTCATTGGCAGTGAATGGCCATTTCCAACAAAAACACGATCATTACCAGAGTAAAGAGCAGATTTATCTAAACCATCAACATCATGTGTCATGTGTGATGTAGCCCCTGAATCAGGACACACTCATGGTCAATATTATCTGAATCTGGACAAGCAACAAAGGCCTTAGAAATGTGTGCGGCTTGCTTCTTCTTCAATTTAAGATAAGTCCAGCAACGTCGAGCAGTATGACCCTCCTTTTCACACAATTGACAAATAGAAACAGATTCACGCGAGAGGGATGGAGAAATATTAGATTAGTTTTGCTTTGAACCTCCACTTTTTTTGTTACCACTCTGGTTTTGAGTATTATTATTACCATTCTTCATTGTGTAGGCAGAATGAACTATCTGTGAAGACAGAGAACGAACAAATAGTTCATGACTAATCGTCTTGGGCAAAAGATACATAAAGGTCGGTAGGGGAGATTGTGACATCATGGTGGTAGAGAATGTAGTAAATTCTGCACCCAACCCCCACAGGTACCAATGAACCTTATCAGTGTCATCAATAGGGTGACCAATAGCTGCGAGTTGATCACACAATCCTTTGAATTTTTGAGAAAATTCGGTCACGGAAAGAGATTTACGTTGGATGAGTTACATTCATCTTTTAGCTGAAGTTCTCTAGTTTTGGATTTGTAAGAAAAAGAAGCTTCCAAGGTAAGCCAAGCCCCATTAGCAGTAGGAACAACCACTTCACTCATAGCCTCTTCAGTGAAGGAGGAATAAACCAAACTCAGAAGCATTTGATCTGTCATACACCAAGTAGCATACTCTGGATTCGGAATCTCCTGTCCATCGATGCCTTTAACAGTAGATGATGGAGCAGAAACAATGCCATCTAGATAGCCAAACAAGTTTTAACTAATCAGCAGAGGATGAAACTGACTTTTCCACAAAAGATAATTGGAAAAGTTCAATTTAATGGTGAGCATATGCACCATTGTGTTTAGTGGAAGAGAAAAAGTGGACGATGAAAAGGAGTCAACCATAGAATCAAAGAAAACAGCAGTTAGCCAAAAAAATGCTCTGATACCATGAACAGATTTTGAAGATCACGATTGAATTCAGTTCATGGTTGGATTGTATTATATAGGCAATACAAAATCAATTTACAGTACAATCTTATCAACTTCAGATATACATGATATATACAAATATCTATCTAAATAGGTTGAAGTAACAGATCCTCCTACGAAGACGGGGAAGATTGATTTTGCTTGACAATTAGCATGAGCCAAACATAGATCAGTAGTCCTATAATGTGTAACTTGTTAGAATGAAGAACGAAATTTACTCAAAAAATCAAAGTTTTCTATAGTCCAATATTTCAGAATCATTCCCAGACGTTCATGTCTAAGTTATATTCAAAATAAAGACAAATCAAATTTGTCAACCAAACTTTGATACAATTTGAATCACGAACTTCCAATATTTAATTCCAAGAATTTTGTATTTCAAGTCTTCTATGGAATAAATAATTAATGTTATAGGATTTTAGGTTCCAACTAATCTCTATTTATAGAGATAAATGTGTTCCAATTTAAAGCTTAAATGGGAGTTCCAATTGAAATCTAGCAATCCAATCAAAATATATAATTTATTTAATTACAAGTTTAATTTTAGAACTTCAATTACAAATACAATTAAGTTTACAACTTTAATAGCGATTATAATTACGTCCAAAAGTTTTATATTAATTTTAATTGAGCTCAAAACTTTTGTAGGAATTGCAATTAAGTTTCAAAACTTTATATATATATATATACGCTGAGGCACCCAAGGAACAACCCAGAAATTAGTAAAGAGCTAGGCAGTGGGGAAGAAAAAAAATAGAAGCGCCAGCAGAGAAGCCCACCACGGCATTGTAGCGCCAGACTTGGGCGCCACCACCTAGAGTGAGAAAATAATATTTTTTTAGAAATATTTCGGCCCGATCCAACTCCAACTCATCTTGAAACTTTAAGGGATTATAAATATGAAGACCTACTTTGGGAGGAAGAAGACGGCTCGAGGCAAACTAAGAAGAAATTGATTGAGAGCAAGAACGACAACAATTAGAAGGAAGATTCAAGTGACAAATCAAATTTTCCTACTCTTTTCTTCTCCATGTTCTTTCTATTAAATTGGATTATGTTGTTTCTCTTAATCATGAACTAAATTCTAAATCTAGAGTTTGATGTAAGCTAACCTGAGATACATTAGGACGCTAATATAGTTAATTCGTTTGATTTTTCCATTAGTTTAATTGTGTTTATTCTTGCGCATTGCTTTCAATTACCTGATCAATAGTTGAATGATTTGAGACTTTAAATTTTGATACTCGTGTGAGTGAGATTTAGGCGTGATCTAAGAATAATGTAATCGAGATTTTGTGAGTTTCGAAAAAAAAATGAAATATTTGAGCCTTATCCCATATAAGAACAACGTACTTGATAATTTCTATATTTTTAATTCGAAATAGAGATATTAGAATTAAAAGATAGAGATAAGTTCTATTTGACACTCGAGAGAATTAACAAGATTAATCTAAGGTTCTTGTCCATAAACTTAGGAAAAATTGATAGAAATATATAAAAATTGAAAAATATTGTTGATAGTGTGGTGAAATCATTCCATGAGATTTCTTACATTGATAAATCTCTTACAATTTGCCTTATTTTACTTGAACCGCCACCACATCCACATTAGGTTAGTATCGAAACATCCACTTTAACTTGATTTTCTAGACAAGGTAAAAGTTAAAATAATCATAGTATTTAGTAGGAATTATATATATCAATCCACGTGGGTTCGACAATCTAATTCTCTTCATATATTACAAAATTTGACACCATATATGTTATTCAAGCTCCAACAATTAGATCATATCTAGACAAACAAGAAAGCATAATCTAATTATTAGTCTTTTTTTTTTTTTTTTAATTCCTATAGCATAAGATTGCATTTTTGAAATATATTAGATCACGAAAACTAATGTATACATACATGCAATACTATCATCTAATTAGTCGTATATGTATTTTATCCTCATTCGATATTCGATAACTAGGTAAGAGCCTAAATGACCATTTTCACCCATTTAATTATTCCTGTTAACTTAAGTTTTATTTTCTTGAACGATCCCCGTGAACCAATCGTATACGTCAAAGTTGATCTCACGCTAAAACATTGAGCTCAAATTTATTACCATTCAACATAAAATATTTAAGCTTCGGGGTGACGTTCCTAACACGAATTCCCGTTCTTTATTTCGCTTGATCTTAAACTTCAAACTTATTGAAACTTTTGATTAAGAAGAATGTTATAAAGCATCAGTTTATATGACATACAAATGATAAATCATCTTTATATGTGACTCATTTCCATGTCATCTTACCTGCCACCTAAATTGGTGCTTAGCACCGATTCAAACAGTTAATCGATTAGCACTACAACTTTTCAATACAAGATATCGAACTTTATATGTTGTTCGTGAACAAATTACTGATTATCAAAATAAAAGTTGTATCACACTGTACTTCTCAATAAAAATACCTAACTTATATTATTACTAGCAAACATAATCAATTTAGTTCGCATGCTCATAAATGCAACAAACAAACAAAGTTACAATTTATTTTTATAAAATTTTATTTTATCGTAGCAATATATACTATATGGACACACAACCCAACCCAACCTAATACAATCATAATGAAAAGTTAGAGATTATTTACATTTTTCTGAAAATAGGTTGAAGAAAATTTTGTTAATAATAAGTAGATGACATATTGTGCAATTTTCTATTAGAAGAGGAGTCGCATTTCTTCACCTCCTGGAAATTGTCAGGTTTTACTTATGTTCTTCTTCTTCTTATTGCTTCCTTAATACAAGTGTGCACGTGTGTGTTTTTATAGAGAAACCTAATACAATCATAATGAAAAGTTAGAGATTATTTACATTTTTCTGAAAATAGGTTGAAGAAAATTTTGTTAATAATAAGTAGATGACATATTGTGCAATTTTCTATTAGAAGAGGAGTCGCATTTCTTCACCTCCTGGAAATTGTCAGGTTTTACTTATGTTCTTCTTCTTCTTATTGCTTCCTTAATACAAGTGTGCACGTGTGTGTTTTTATAGAGATTTGCTACGGTGTATGAGGACTCAGTTATACCTCTCACACCCATACCTAATAAATGACCCCATTGTTGCTTCATTACAAAATTAAGTTCATCTAAAGTTTACTAAGCAACCGGGAATCGTTGTCGCCACTCTGGCACACGTTGATTGTCGTGATTTCTAGTGCCAATTTCAACATCCCAACATTGGTAGGGCCAAACTCCGCTAACTTTCATATAGTTTTCCTTTATATCGAAATTGTCATTTTATTGTTTATTTAATATTGAAGCATAAAGTTATCTTTTTATACCAACATACTATAATTTTTGGACAGATCAGTAGGGATGAACTTTGCTAATTAAAGATATGTCGATGTTGGTTTTAAAAAAATAAAAAATAAAAAAAAAAGAGAGAAGTTGGAGACATATTGCTCTAAGAAGTTGGTTGAAATGAGAGAACTTTGCAGTCACTTCTTATCGTAGTCGTTCTACATGTCATACATATGATGGTAGTAATTTGATATATTGCGATGATAGTGAGTGATTGCAATTAGCATTATTCGAATAGAATGTTGTGGGATCCATACATTATGTTGCTAAAATTAATTATTGACTAACTTAGATTAAAATTTAGATTTTAAATTCTACCAAACGTGAGCTTAGATATCCCACAAAACATCATCAGAAATAATTATTTAACATTTAGCTACTAATGCAATTAAATCAGATCGATTCAAAACACAATAGTGAGTTTGAGAATTATTTCAAAGATATTGAATCCAAATGCATAACTGATATCATTTTCAAAATAATACAAATATGTAATTAGAATAATATCTACCTTTATCTATAATGCAAACAAAGTAGCGGAACAAGAGTTAAAAAAATATGAAGTAGGAACCTCGTATGGGCCATCTTCGAAGGGTATAGAGCTTGCTTACTCAGAAGAGTAATGATTAATTTGTTTCTAAGGGTCGTTTGGTTACAAACCTGAAATTGAATTGAAAACGAATTTTAAGGAATTGAATTGCCTAAAAATTATTTTCTTTGAAATTGTAAATAATTGTATTTAACTGGTATAATTTTTCAAGTAAAAAAATGTTGAAATAAAAGTATTTTTTTTGTGTTCATTTAACTTTGTTTTATATAAAAATTATCAATTAATGGGATATATTTTATTGGTATTGAGGATGAAATTTGTTTTCATTGCCAACCAAAAAAAAAATTTCAAGAAAATCATCTATCTTTTGGTGTTCGTTTGATTTTATTTTACATGGAAATTGTCAATTAAAGGGAAAAAATTTTACAATTATTCTTAAAATTTGTTTTCATTGCCAAAAAAATAAAAAATAAACGAAAAAAATTGCTACAGTAATCTGGGAAAATGAAATTCATTTTTTCCCAAAAAGAAGGAAAATGTTTATGTGGTATCAACAAGCGGAAAATGAATTCCAAGAAAATTTTTGTCAATCAGACATAAAAAAACTGAAAAGATGGAATTACAAGTTCATTTTCCATGGAATTTCCTACTTATGAAACACACCCAAATTTCAATTGAAAGCATGACAATTTATGAAAACTCGATAATTTCTCTTAATCATATCTTCCCAAAGAAAGTAGGGCACTCATTTCGATGTGGTTTTGCTAACAAATTCTTACTCTGCGTTTTTTCCCTCCCTCTCTCTCACTATCATTCCATCTCAACTATAGTCACTTTATACTCTCAAAATTTTGAATGCAAATAAAAGGCGTGCATATTGCTTGGGAGTTTTTTCTCATTGCTTTTGACCGATTTTGGTTAACGCCATTTATAAGAGATTGAAATAATCGGTGCTCGATAATGTTTCTAGGCGCTAATTTTGAATCATTTAAAAATCACTCAAAATTGATGTAGTGTAATTTTGACTATTTTTCTCAATCGATTTGGTGGGTTTTTGGCCACTTCGCTCATATTATCTTCTAATTTTTTCCTATATAAAATAATTATTTTCAACCAGCATATTTTGTTTAAAACTAACTTGTAAATTAAAATACATTGACTAACTAAATTATTTATAAGCAAAACAATTTATTTATTGTTAGTAAAGAATTACTTATCAGATAATAGATCACTTTTGTGTAAAAATTTATTTATATAACTACTAATAACAACAATTCATTTGTAAAATATTAAAAATTAATTACAAGTAAAAAATTCCCTTATGTAAAACTATTTAAAAGTACAAAATTAACTTATAATTATAAAATTTACTAAGGGGGTGTTTGTGAGCCATTTTTATGTAAAAATAGTAAATTGATGAAAAATATGTGGTCGAAAAATAAAGAATTTTTTTTATTTACGTGTAATATTATTTTAATAAAAAATGTGTGGTTAAAAAAAGAGAGAGAAAAATACATTTTAAAAAAAATGGATGCATAACGAGGCTTAACTTACATTTTAAGTAAATATTTAATTTTATAAGTTTTATAGTGCATAGCATCTTATATGCAAAAAAAGTACTTATAAGTAAAATATTATATATGAGACAAAAATCATATAAGAAATTATAAATTAAAAACCGATTGTAAAATCATCCAATCATAACTTAGATTTTTTTAAAAATTGCTAATAAAATCATTCAAAATCGATCTGTTAATAAAAGTTTTGAGAATAAACAATATAGTCGTTATGAACCCCACACAATAGATATAAATTCAAATTTAATAACTTGATGTGATGGATAAAGATTATATTTTTCATTTTAATGGGGGAAAGAATGAAAAACAAACAGAAATTTTATAAAATATTCATAACCGACATTCCTTATCTCTTAAATAATATTCTTTACATTATTGTAATGAATTGTGCAAAGCACACACGCTACGTCTTGTATTGACTTGTCCATAATAAACAACTTAGCGGATCATGAACGAAGAAGGGACTGAAATTTTGAAAATGAAATTTCTTTTAGCCAATAAAATATTCAATCGAAAAGGGCAAGACAGAAACAAAATATCTTAAAAGCTATACTATTTCAATTCAATTATAACAGCCCTCACCACTCCCTGGTTTTGCGAAACGAAGCCCGCAGTTTTCCCTCCAATCCCTACGCCGCGTCCTACTTTTCCCATCTACGACTCGTTCTACGGTCCCACAAGGATTCATCCGTCACAAAAAACCAAATTAAATAATTCAACTGTCTGTTAGATTATCTCACAACAATTACAAAAAATAATTAAAAATATCTCATCCTTATCCAATGACATATTGAAACTCATCATTTCTTTATAAATAAAAACCCGAAACAATAAGTGCATTAGCATTACTCTTCTCTGAAATCAACTATTGCAGAAACAAACAGATGATTCAAACAGTGCCTTTCGATTCTTCTTCATCTTTAAGCAGTTTTCTTGTTAATTGGTCAAGATCAAGTTCAAGTTCAAGAACCATTCGTTGTTCTTCAAGAAACAATGCTTATATACCCAAGCTGGAGCCGTTTAGCAGAAGCAAAATTGATAGAGCTTTTAAAGAACCCCCTTTGATTCAGAAATCAGAAACCCAACTTGCAGGCAAGTTCTCTCTATCCTTTTTTTTTTTTTTTTTTGTGGTGATAAATCTTGGACCATTTTGAATTAATGATGTCTTATGAAAGTATTCAAATCTCTGTCTTTGGCTCTAATGATCGAGTTAATTTCTTTTGGTGATGGGTGTTTAGATTATTGTTCAACGCTTGAAGGGGATGAATCTTATAGCTGCTGGAGGGCATATTTTGAGCTCAAACAACTTGAAGTAAGTTCTAAATTTGATGAGATGAATAGAATCTTTTAGACATATGTCCAAGAAAAAGTAGTTTTAAACCATATTTATGGCTTGTTTAATGAGATGTTCTTTAGGGATGTTTTGTTGGGCTTAAAAAGTCAAGTCTTTTTTCTTTCCTTTTTTCCAGTAAGTATGTCTCTATAATTCCAAGATAAGTAACTTTTAAGCTACTTCTAAACTATTGCAGGTCGAAAAAGAATTTAAAATTTCGTTTATAGTAGTGTCTAATCACTCATAGCATAAATTTCTTGGTAGTTTTTGCAAAATTCAATAAATATAAGCAAGAAGTTTATGCGATGAATTCATCTTTTATTATAAATATTTTAAGATTGTAACACAAAACCTATTGGATTCAAAAACTAATGTGTTTTGGCTATTATGGTATTCATCAGGAAGAAGTCCCAAAGGAGGAGTTAGAAAGACTAATTATTGAAGCTGGTGGTGTAAAATCTCTAGTTGGATGTTTACATGGAGTTGCAGAAATTCACAAAGCAAAGAAGGAATGCAAGGAGTCGCTGAAGCACGCGACTGCAAAAAATGCAGACACGGTGCCTTGTCCGATCCCGGATGGTTTGCCCAAGACGTTCGACGAGCTCGAGGAAGAGGAGAAAGCTAGAATGCCGGATTCGCCCTTCACAAGATTGCTTAGAGCTAGAGGACGATACCCGGCTTGGTATTCTCCAGTGCCTGATCACGAGACAGATTGATGATGATTATCGGCTCATCCTGATTCATGATCCTTTGTGAAAATGTACCTAGTAGTTTGAACAATTTGTGACCTCTTCAACAAGATTGTAAATAGAGTTTTTGCATCGAACTTTGTCGTGTTAGTGGTATAATATAACTCAAAAGATATGTTAATATATGTATAAAAGATGTGGCTTATTGAACAAATTGAGTTTGTTTTAGCAATGAGCTTGATTTACATCTTGAATGCCTATTCTGACTTGTGGTCAAGCACTTTGGAGAATAGTTTAGACGGTCCATTGTGACTCGGTGCTAACTAGATCAACTTTAGTTAAGAGTTACTTTTTTTAAAAGTGATTTCTTTTTGAAAATATATAGTCCTTGTTTGTTTCCCTTTATTTCTCCATTAAAATGAAAAATATGACCGTTATTTATCGCATCAAACCACCAAATTTAAATTTCTATCTATTGTATGGGATCCATAACGGTTATATTTTTCATTCTCATTCTTATCAAAATGATAAACAAACGGGGCCATAATATAGTTGAAAATGAGACAAGAACTTAATTATAAATTGAATTGACCATACCAATTCACCAACGTGACTGTTTTGAACTGAGAGACATTTTTGTGTTAAAATGCTTATACCATGGCGCTGTTTGCACATGGAAGTTTCCGTAGTTTGAAAGACAATGAGTAAAAGAAACCCTGAAGCAGCCGAAGCTTTCCAGTCGAGCACAGATCTCCTTGTCAAAATATTAACATTTTGACTTGCGAATATCTTTTTTTTCATGTTTGGATGGTGATTACTGTAACCCTATTTTTAGCAATTTCCCATGTTGTTCCATGGAGAAAAACTTGCCTAAATCCAAGCAGAGACCCCCAAATTTTGTGTCTGAAATTCGTTAGAGCCCTCCAAATCCGCAGAAGTTTGATTGGTATCTCCATATAACACCCTCATTTCTTCCTGAAGATGATAACTATAAGCGGCCTTGGGTTTGTCCAAGGGGGTCAATCATGGCTAACCCATCAAAAATGAATGCCTTTGGCTGCTTTCTTGTCGTTTTTCTTTCATTTTTCTCGTCCTTTTCTTCAGCTTTAACAGATGCTGAGGCGGCTTATATAGCACGTAAATATTTCATCCTTATCCAATGACATATTGAAACTCATCATTTCTTTTCTTTATAAATAAAAACCCGAAACAATAAGTGCATTAGCATTACTCTTCTCTGAAATCAACTATTGCAGAAACAAACAGATGATTCAAACAGTGCCTTTCGATTCTTCTTCATCTTTAAGCAGTTTTCTTGTTAATTTGTCAAGTTCAAGTTCAAGTTCAAGAACCATTCGTTGTTCTTCAAGAAACAATGCTTATATACCCAAGCTGGAGCCGTTTAGCAGAAGCAAAATTGATAGAGCTTTTAAAGAACCCCCTTTGATTCAGAAATCAGAAACCCAACTCGCAGGCAAGTTTTTTTTCTTATTTTTATAAAATTCTTGGAGCCTTTTGAATTAATGATGTTTTATAAAAGTATTTAAATCTCTTTCTTTGGCTCTAATAATCGACTTAATTTCTTTTGTGTGATGGATGTTTAGATTATTGTTCAACGCTTGAAGGGGATGATTCTTATAGCTGCTGGAGGGCATATTTTGAGCTCAAACAACTTGAAGTAAGTTCTAAATTTGATGAGATGAATAGAATCTTTTAGACATATGTCCAAGAAAAAGTAGTTTTAAACCATATTTATGGCTTGTTTAATGAGATGTTCTTTAGGGATGTTTTGTTGGGCTTAAAAAGTCAAGTCTTTTTTCTTGCCTTTTTGCCAAAAAGTACGTCTCTATAATTCCTAGATAAATGACTTTTAAGCTACGTCTAAACTATTGCAGGTCGAAAAAGAATTTAAAATTTCGTTTATAGTAGTGTCTAATCACTCATAGCATAAATTTCTTGCTTATACCAAGAAGTTTATGCGATGAATGAATTCATCTTTTATTATAAATATTTTAAGATTGTAACACAAAACCTATTGGATTCAAAAACTAATATGTTTTGGCTATTATGGTATTCATCAGGAAGAGGTCCCAAAGGAGGAGTTAGAAAGACTAATTATTGAAGCTGGTGGTGTAAAATCTCTAGTTGGATGTTTACATGGAGTTGCAGAAATTCACAAAGCAAAGAAGGAATGCAAGGAGTCGCTGAAGCACGCGACTGCAAAAAATACAGACACGGTGCCTTGTCCGATCCCGGATGGTTTGCCCAAGACGTTCGACGAGCTCGAGGAAGAGGAGAAAGCTAGAATGCCGGATTCGCCCTTCACAAGATTGCTTAGAGCCAGAGGACGATACCCGGCTTGGTATTCTCCAGTGCCTGATCACGAGACAGATTGATGATGATTATCGGCTCATCCTGATTCATGATCCTTTGTGAAAATGTACCTAGTAGTTGTTTGAACAATTTGTGACCTCTTCAACAAGATTGTAAATGGAGTTTTTGCATCGAATTTTGTCGTCAGTGGTATAAATATAACTCAAAAGATATGTTAATATATGTATAAAAGATGTGGCTTATTGAACAAATTGAGTTTGTTTGAGCAGTGAGTTTGATTTACATCTTGAATGCCTATTCTGGCTTGTGGTCAAGCACTTTGGAGAATAGTTTAGACGGTCTCCGTGCTAACTAGATCAACTTTAGTTAAGAGTTACTTTTTTAAAAGTGATTTATTTAAGAGAATATGCGGTTAAAAAGTGGGAAAAATTATAGAACAATGTAAAAATATATAATATAGTTGAAAATGAGACGAACTTAATTATAAATTGAATTGACCATACCAATTCACCAACGTGATTGTTTTGAACTGAGAGACATTTTTGTGTTAAAATGCTGATACCATGTCGCAGTTTGCACATGGAAGTTTCCGTAGTTTGAAAGACAATGGGTAAAAGGAACCCTGAAGCAGCCGAAGCTTTCCAGTCGAGCACAGATCTCCTTGTCAAAATATTAACATTTTGACTTGCGAATATCTTTTTTTTCATGTTTGGATGGTGATTACTGTAAGCCTATTTTTAGCAATTTCCCATGTTGTTCCATGGAGAAAAACTTGCCTAAATCCAAGCAGAGACCCCCAAATTAGTGTCTGAAATTCGTTAGAGCCCTCCGAATCCGCAGAAGTTTGATTGGCATCTCCATATAACACCCTCATTTCTTCCTGCAGATGATAACTATAAGCGGCCTTGGGTTTGTCCAAGGGGGTCAATCATGGCTAACCCATCAAAAATGAATGCCTTTGGCTGCTTTCTTGTCGTTTTTCTTTCACTTTTCTCGTCCTTTTCTTCAGCTTTAACAGATGCTGAGGCGGCTTATATAGCACGCCGTCAGCTGTTGCACCACCCAGATGATGATAGCCTTCCTAACGAATCCGAATACGAGATTGATGCTCGTTTAACATTTGCCAATCCAAGGCTCAAGAAAGCCTACATTGCCCTTCAGGCGTTTAAGAAAGCTATTTACTCGGATCCACAGAACTTTACAGCTAATTGGGAGGGTGCTAATGTGTGCGCCTACAATGGTGTGTTCTGTGCACAAGCGCTCGACAATCCTAAACAGTCTGTCGTCGCTGGGGTCGACTTGAACCATGCGGACATTGCAGGACACCTACCTATCGAGATTGGTCACTTGGTGGACATTAGCCTTCTCCACCTTAATTCCAATAGGTTTTGTGGGATCATTCCAAAAAGCATTGCGAAGCTGACCCTTCTCTTTGAACTTGATGTTAGCAACAATCGTTTTGTTGGACCTTTCCCCGAGGTTGTCTTAGAGTTACCATCTCTAAAATACCTCGACCTTAGGTACAATGATTTCGAAGGACAATTGCCTCCCCAACTCTTCAATAAGCCACTTGACGCACTTTTCTTGAATGACAACCGGTTCCACTCAACCATCCCTGAAAATTTTGGAAATTCCACTGTTTCAGTGCTGGTTTTGTCCAACAACAAATTCCATGGTTGTATTCCGAAGAGCATTGGCAAAATGGCGAACACATTGGATGAAATCCTTTTGTCGAACAATGCACTCTCGGGTTGCTTGCCTGAAGAAATAACACTCCTGAAGAGCGCCACGGTTTTCGACATTAGCGATAACAAATT
>NW_019247156.1:0-1429 GCF_002742605.1 Olea europaea var. sylvestris | reverse complement strand
TCAATGAAAAAGTTAGGTGTCGTTTCAACTATTTTTGTATTCATTTCACTTTATGTTCACTCGTATCCTTATAAAATGAATGAATGCAAGTTTTTACTACATTTGGATATCGAGAAATCGTAATTTAAAACGCTACCGTTTTAAATGATTGGATGTCATTTCAACTAATTTCATATCTGCTTCACTTTATTTTCACTCATATGCACATGACAATGAGCGAATGGAAGTTTTCATTACATTTAGACCTAAGTATCGATATAAAGTTCACGTGATAGTGACCAACAATATTATTTCATAAGAAAATTATAATAGACTTTACTGCGAACGAAAATAAGGAACTCCAATTCTGTTAATTTTATTATGAGTTAAAATACTCAATAAATGAGTTTGCTTAGCTTGTAAAAGTCTTTGTTTTGAATTATTCACGTCCATAACCACTTCCAAGTTTAAGGATGAAAGTTTCAACTATATTTCATCGTTATCGTCTACACATTGATTCAAATTATAGCAAGTCACTCTATAATCCGGTTGAAAACTGCACTATACTACACCAGACAATAAAGAAAAAACGTAAGTAACAAGTGGGGTATGCAACACATAGCACATGCAGTCGTTCAATGTGTACAAGTCATGTATGATATTTCAAACACTGTTTTACTAGTTTCGGAGTGAAATCGATACGTCGTGACTCAAAAAGGCATCTGATCATTCTAAACATATGAGTGACATTTCTACTCATTTTGTATTCATTTTAGTTTATTCATGTCTGTAACTATTTGAAGATTTAAGGATGAAAGTTTTAACTACATTTCGTCAACACATTGGTTCAAACTATAGCGAGCTACTCTATAATCGGTTAGAAACTCTACTACACCACACTTGACAATAAAAAAAAAAGTAAATCGCAAGTATGGTATGCAAACATAGCATGTGTAATTGTTCAGTGTGTACAAGACATGTATGATGTTTCAAATACTATTTTACTAGTTTCGGAGTGAAATCAATACCTCGTGACCCAACAATGCATTTTAAATGTATGAGTGATGTTGCTACTCATTTCATGCTCATTTCGATTTATTCATGCATGTAACCACTTGAAAGTTTAAAGATGAAAGGTTTAACTATATTTCGTCGACACATTGATTCAAACTATAGTGAGTCCCACTATAATTAGGATGAAAACTACACTTAACAATAAAGAAAAATGTATGTAGAAAGTGTGGTATGCAAAACATAGTACATGTAGTCGTTCAATATTTACAAGGTATGTATGATGTTTCAAATACTGTTTTACTAATTTCGGACTGAAATTGATATCTCGTGACCCAAAATGGCATCTTGTTGTTATAAACGTATGGTTGTCGTTTAGAGTTTCAGGCTTAGGATATAGAGTTTTTGATATATGGTTTAAATGTGTGTTTATAGTATT
>NW_019247155.1:0-1429 GCF_002742605.1 Olea europaea var. sylvestris | reverse complement strand
TGACGATCATATTTGTTACATTACATCATATACATATATATGTGACTTGGTGGAATATCTAGTATGTAAGATATGTGACCTGATATTAGCCTTTTCTTTGTTCGCAGGTTTCTCCAGCAAACCAGACAGTATTTTCGATTACTGATGAGGGATCATCATTTGTCGTTGATATTGACAAACGAACTTGTACATGTCAAATGCTTCAAGTTGATCAGACATGAACAAAATAAACTCCATTCATTGCGGAAACATAAACCACCAAAAAGTATTCTAGCTACTATACAAACTTTCTACAGTCACTCTACGACAATGCTCTCTCCCTTCGACTGTATCAACTGAATTAGCTTCTTGATATCCTTGTGCTTAAACAATCGGGTGGCAATGTCCAACCTAGTTCGGTTCTCATCAAAATTCATCGGCATGGACTTAATGTCATCATGTAGCATGTACTCTGCGTACTTAATGACAAAGATGCCACAATCATGACTGTACAACAAATTCAAGAGGTAGCATATGAGAGATGGTAGTATGAATGAAAATTTGGAGATAAAAAATAAGTTACAAAAAGGAAAAACAAGTCACAAAGTTGTACCCATTTTGATTATGTGGAGTGTCATCTACAAGCAACACCTTCATCACAATTGTATCTTTACGTGGACCAACAGAGGTTCTAATCCAGATGCCCAAAGCAAACAATAAATGCGGGATAAATCTGATAAAGGGGTCAACCCCGACCAAAATCATTTTTTCACGATAGGTCTTGTAGCTTGAGTTGTATACGTACATCTTATAATTTTTTATGCCAAGTCTATAGAGCATCCAATGTGCATGATTAATGGGCAAAATTAGCAAAAACACATAATCAACTTAAGACCAAGGGCAATTGAATTCTAAATGTCTACCGGTAGCAACGTCAACAATGTAGTTATCCGTCATTATCACATTTGGGTCTCTCTAAAATTGGAGAAATTTTTTTTTTTATATTAGCCTTGAACAAACAATCAGTTGTGGTAGCACACAATCTTACATCTTGACTTCTCAGTGCAAACTATAGCAGATAATGAAAACAAATGTCCATATGCTGTAAAATGTGACAGAAAGTTAAAAAGCATGGAAAGATTAACTTATGAATGCTGTAATTAGGCACACGTTTAATATGCCTCATATAGAAGACTGGTGACCTATGAAAACCATAATATTGTAACCTCGAATCTGTGACCCATTTCAAACAATTGTGACCTGTGTATATAATGTTGTGACCTACGATCTGTGACACAAGTCGAAACATCTTTAATCTGTGTGCATAATATTGTGACCTGTGAAACATTTAACAAACTTCAGTAACATGTGCACACACTGATGTGATCTATGACCCCATTTCAGTAATCTGTGACCCCATTTCAATGATCTGTGACCTCTGTGTGTGTGA
>NW_019247154.1:0-1429 GCF_002742605.1 Olea europaea var. sylvestris | reverse complement strand
TGCAAGTGCTCATTCTATCGAAAAATGGCCGAAATAACTCATACGACACAATGAAGTTGTGAGTTCAATCCAAAACGGTCGCTGCATTTCCAAAAAATACTTATGGGCCTAAAACGGACAACGTGTGCAAAAGTTATGCTCAATTCTTCTTGCCCCGACTCTCCAAGCATTCCAAATATGCAAGTACTCATTCTATCGAAAAATGTCCGAAATAACCTATACGACACGATGAAGTTGTGAGTTCAATCCAAAACGGTCGCTACATTTCCAAAAAATACTTATGGGCCCAAAACGGACAACGTGTGCAAAAGTTACGCTCAATTCTTCTTACGCCAACACTCCAAGCATTCCAAATATGCAAGTGCTAGTTCTTTCAAAAAATGGCCGAAATCCCTCATATGTCACGACGAAGTTGTGAGTTCAATCCAAAATGGTCGCTACATTTCCAAAAAGTACTTATGGGCCCAAAACGGACACCGTGTGCAAAAGTCACGCTAAATTCTTCGAACGCCGACGATCCAAGCGTTCCAAATACGCAAGTGCTCATTCTCTCAAAAAATGGCCAAAATCCCTCACACGTCACGACGAAGTGGTGAGTTCAATCCAAAACGGACGCTACATTTCCAAAAAGTACATATGGGCCCAAAACGGACAACGTGTGCAAAAGTTAGGCTAAATTCTTCTTGCGCCGGCTCTCCATGCGTTCCAAATATGCTAGTGCTCATTCTTTCGAAAAATGGCTAAAATCCCTCATACGTCAAGATGAAGTGGTGAGTTCAATCCAAAACGGTCGCTACATTTCCAAAAGGTACTTACGGGCCCAAAACGGACAACGTGTGCAAAAGTTATGCTCAATTCTTCTTACGCCGACTCTCCAAGCATTCCAAATATGCAAGTGCTCATTCTTTCGAAAAATGGCCGAAATCCCTCATACGTCACGACGAAGTTGTGAGTTCAATCCAAAGCGGTCGCTACATTTCCAAAAAGTACTTATGGGCCCAAAACGGACACCGTGTGCAAAAGTTACGCTTAATTCTTCGAACGCTGACAATCCAAGCGTTCCAAATACGCAAGTGCTAATTCTTTCGAAAACTGGCCGAAATCCCTCATACGTCGCGATGAAGTGGTGAGTTCAATCCAAAACGGACGCTACAATTCCAAAAAGTACTTATGGGCCCAAAACGGACAACGTGTGCAAAAGTTACGCTCAATTCTTCTTACGCCGACTCTCCAAGCGTTCCAAATATGCAAGTGCTCATTCTTTCGAAAAATGGCCGAAATCCCTCATACGTCACGACGAAGTTGTGAGTTCAATCCAAAACGATCGCTACATTTCCAAATTACTCATGGGCCCAAAACGGACAACGTGTGCAAAAGTTATGCTCAATTCTTCTTGCACCGACTCTCCAAGCATTCCAAATATGCAAGT
>NW_019247153.1:0-1429 GCF_002742605.1 Olea europaea var. sylvestris | reverse complement strand
ATCCCATCAACATAAGAATTATAGAGGAAGATCCATAAAACCCACAATCAACAACAAGCAATTTACATTCAAGAATCAAGAAGAAAAATTCAAGAATTCAGGAATCCATAATCAAGATTTAAGATTAAATATCCGGAAGGAACGATTTAAAGAATATAATTCAAGATTCATCATTCGAGATACAAATCAATGGATCAAGATATGTTTCGAATTAATTATTTTTATTGATGATTTGACATGGAGATCTTGACAATTTTTTAATGTTTAAATTGCATAAATATTCAACATTTCTTTCAATTAATTTTGTGGTCTTAGTTGGCATTTTTTGAATCACCAAATAATCTATCAAGTTGTTTCGCTTTTTGTTCATTATCAAGTTTCCTTCACATCATCTATTGCAACGTTGAAGATCCTAGATATGGCCTGTGGTATTTTATTTGGTGATGTTGGCAAAGATGATGCTAAGCTACGAAAATGCTCGACTACATCAATAGGTTGAAGCCGCGTCTAAATGTTAAAAATGCACAGATCGTCACCTTGCGTATTACACTTGTTGAACCTATCACATAGTACTGCCTAGATTGATATTATAACACCAATGATGCTAGATAACATTATTTTTCGAAAGAATGATCTGATCAACTCAAGATTTGTGATGTCTTGTATCCTGCGGATGCTACAACAAATGAAAAACTTGTACAATTAAAACAGCAGTTTTTCTTTTGTACTGCCATTATTAATTTAATTGTGTATTACCCATGTTAGGTAAGAATTAAATAAGCAGAATCGTGTTCTTTTAAATGGGAACAAACTAATAAGCTGTCGAAGGTGGTGATTTGTTTATGAATAAAAATTGAATTTTGAATCTATGAATAATTGATCTAGTTGTGTTCTTGTTTGTTCATTATCAATTTCGCTTCACATCTCAAGAATTCACTTCCATTGATATGAAAAGAATAGAGGATCTCCTTTATGCAAATGATTTATAATTTTTTGAGTATAGTGAACAACCCAGCAAAATAAATCGAGATTAAAAAATATTAAAAAGAAAAAAAAATGTCCCTCAAATGAGAAGAATATAGTTGTCACTCAAGATAAAATGATTGATTCATTCGAAATCTATAGAATAGGTAACAAGAATAAAATCATGAACACAACAGTTTTTGCATGGTGATTTTCCTTATTTTGAAGCCTTGATAAATTGCAAATTTTTTCTATTCTTATATATCTTTTCTTTTTCTAAACTTCTGTGTAATATCTACTCCAGAAAATCTCTCTATTGGAATAATATATCTATATTGAAGTGAGCTATTATGGTCCAAAAACCCGATTGTGGCAACTTCGGTTACAAGGGTAAGGACAATCAATCTTTTGAAATGGCCTTCTGTCGTAAAACCAATCTCCAACTGCTTTAGCAATTGTCTGCATA
>NW_019247152.1:0-1429 GCF_002742605.1 Olea europaea var. sylvestris | reverse complement strand
TTGGAATTGAACTTATAAAATCGTTTCATATCATTAAACAAATAAAAGAAAATTTTTATTTTTCATTTCATGCAATTAAATTTATTGTTAAATGTCTTGACTATTCCACCAAGTTTTCAAATGAGTTTGATTAGTGCTTTGAATATTCAATCAATTATGAAAGTTTTTTTTTTTTTGAATTTGGTTGCTACATCAAGTGCAACGAGTGAGATACCTAGTTCCAAGACATTGAGGAAGGACAAACCTACATGCATTTTCAATCAAGCTAAAGCGAAATAAGAAGGATGTACTAAAGTGCACATAAATTTCAAGTCGATTGTTGAACTTTTTGAAACTGCACGTTTGTCAAATGGCGTTGTCAAACTTTGAGGTCAACTTCCATTGTTTAATGCTAAGTTTAAGCTTTTTTTATGTTGTGAGTTAGTATAAGGGGTACTTGCATTATTATTTTTGTAATATTTCATTTTTACCAAGTTATTTTATAAGTAATAAGGCTTATTTTATCATTTTTATATAGCTTCCATCAAACTCTATTTTAACATGATTATCTGGTTGCTTTAGGAGTTAGATTGTTTGAGTATGCCTTTATGTAGGGAATGTTCATTGTGCAAAGAACGCCACATTATTTGAGTGATTAATCGTAAAGTGAGATTTTCACTGTCAAGCTTGTTCCTAACTGAACAATTTAGAACTTATGCATTTCCAATTTTTGTAGCATTCAACCATTCGAACTGTGTTTCTTGATTTAGGAGATCACTGGGTCAAGGATATTAATTTGATTTTTTTCTTTCTTTGAATTCATCTCAAATCTTGTTTGGTTTCTAGGGTACACGCCGCATCAGGGTTCAAATCATCATATGACAAAAGTGTATGAAATGAACACAAGGCGAAATCTCCCAAAAAAACACCAAATTGTACCAATATGCTTGAAATATATCTTTAAAAATGTTCGAATATGCTGGAAACAACATAATATACTCATGTGAAAATGAAGAAGACTACATGAAAATGTATAAAATTAGGCCACGACGTTAAAGACCATGTTAAAATATTTGATGTGAGACTCAAACAAGATTTGACACAAACCCTGAGAAAGCTAAATTCAAATGAAGAACCCTGACCAAGTCATTGCTTGAAACAAGAATCAAGCCCTGCATGGTTGAACGCCAAAAATATCGAAAATTGTAACAGTAGTTCATCGTAGTTGAATCAAGAACTACATCAAAAAATAAAATTTCAGTTTCTAGCAATCTCTCAAATAATGTACTTTCTACATAGAAGAAATAAAACCTTATATGGTTCCTTAGAGAATTTCACAAAGAAAGCGTAGAGAGGAAAAGGGCTTAAGTGGTGAGCATATTATCTAGAAAAAGCCAATCTAGTGCTGATGCATTGTCCAAAGCATCTCGTTGTCAAATCCTTTTAAAAA
>NW_019247151.1:0-1429 GCF_002742605.1 Olea europaea var. sylvestris | reverse complement strand
TAAAGTTTGATGTCGTTGAAGGGATTGGACATGTTAGGTAATGAATATTCCGACTGGGCTGTTTGGATAATTGTCGAGAAAAATTCGTTGATTATAATAAAAGGAAAAATGATTGATAATTTGGACAAGGCAACAGGAAAGACAGTTTCAATTGAGATTTCTATAGAATCTATTGATGCAAATCTGCAGAAATTAAACACTGGTGGAGTTTTGAGTTTAGTTCAAAGTCTATGTTAGAGTCTACATATCAATCTAGTTCAGAAGTTAAGGGTTGTAACTTTTTGCCACTACCACTAACGGTGCCACAATATTTTATTGCTAAAAACAAACCCAAAGAGATATTAGACCTCCTAAGAGATACAGTGAGGTTGATTTCATTGCTTATGCTTTGATTTTCACCAAGGTTATTAATTCTAGTAAAGAACTTTTTGCATAGGCAGTTAGCTGTGTTAATTCTGATTTTGCTGAAGATCTTGATAAGAAAAGATCTCTTACATGATATATTTTTATTATTGGTGGTTGTGCTATCACTTAGAAAGTTGTTTAGTAGTATAAGAGATTTATCTCATTTATGACTACTCATGATTTCAAAAGAAGCAGTTATGGTAGCTATGTTTACTTTAAGAAGTATGGTGATGGATTGTTTGTATATCTACTTTTATATGTTGTTGATATGTTGATAGCAACTGAGGAAAAGGAATAGATAAAAAAAGGTAAAAGCCTAGCTCAATGAAGAATTTGATATTGTTGTGAGCAAAGTTAGTGCCCAAATAATCCTGCTGATATGATAAACAAGTCACTCCCTGTAGTTAAGTTTGAGCATTGCTTGGATTTGGTTGGTATTTGTTGTTGAGTTTTCTTAAGTTTTATTACTTGCATTGGAATTCATGCGGAGGTGGAGATTTGTTAGAGTTTGGTTATGACCCGAATTCTACTGAAAGTGCCATTGGAGTTTTTAATAAACCTTGAAAAAGTCTAAGAAGAATAAGGAGAAGAAATAGTGTGAAGATTGCTCGCCAACCACGCATAGAGCGCTCCAACATTTTTTCAGTACATTGATCACTCGCTAACCATGTATCCAATGCTCGAGCGATCGTGCCACCACTCATTGAACGTGAAGCTAACGCTCGAGATATGGTGTTATCCAATGCACTCCTATTCTACCTCAAACACTCAATTATTTGTTAAGTCTGTTATATTAGGAGTTCACCATATGTTAGGCTCTTCTTTGTACTAGATATATTTGGAATAATTACATCTTTTGGGATCATCAAAACTTTTGTAGTCATCCTTTGATTTAATAAATTTTCTCTTCCTCTGCCCATAGTTTTTTTTTTTGGGTTTTTTTTAAAGTTAGGTTTTCACGTAAATCTTATGTTCTTGTTCTTTTTTTTTTTTTTTTTTTTTTTTAATTTTTTTTTTTTTTTTA
>NW_019247150.1:0-1429 GCF_002742605.1 Olea europaea var. sylvestris | reverse complement strand
GAGGGCAGTTTCCTTTTGAACTGATATGTACCAATTTACGTCTTCGTCTTCGAGTATTTCGACTGACGGTATATTCATGTTCGAAACTTTGAACTTCAATTCCATTTTTGTGTGCGGATCGAGAACACCAAGTTTCTCGTTCAACCGTAACAATAGCCCCGGTAGTGCAATACTGCTCGGCACTAAAATGGAAGTGGTCTGGTCCCCAGTCCACTTTCATTCGTCATTCACCTGAATGAACTTTCTCCCGTGCGACACGATAAATCTCAAATTATTGTTCATACCTGAAATGTTGGAATTACAACGATAAGAATTATGCGCTATCAATATATCAATTATATAATAGCATGGAAGTGACACATTCGAATATTTAAACTTATACAATAGTACAAGGTCAAATGAAGGGTGTCAAGAATTTTCAACTGTCCAATTCAACAGTTTAGTTAATTATCCCGACAGTTTATAAATGTCGGGTTCGACAATTAAAATGTCGATCCCAACAGTTTCGAAATGTCGAATTCGACAGTTCAATTGTCGGAACTGCCGAGAAGCTTCAAATGTGTTTGGTAGCATTAATGCTTATAATCATTTCTCAACTACAACAACTACAACATCACAACCTATTTTCAGAAATAAATGACTAAATGCTTCATTAAATATGGAATAATTCACATTTTCCTAAATGTTTTTGGTATGTTTTTCCTTCAAAAATATTAAAAAAAATAAGACAATGATGATTAATAGTAGTGATTATCATGTTGTTTTTAACATTTTAAAAAGAGTAAGATGTTACATAAAAATATAAACAATTCGTAATAACTAACCTTTAACCTTTCAAGATAGATGAAGAAGATGAATGAAGTAATGTTTTCTTGATGAAGAAGATGAATGAAATAAGGGTTTGTTTAACAAGAAATTTGTTTTTTTATGTTAACTAGGGTTTTGAAGGATTTTATATTCATTTTTTATTAACTAAATTCGTATTTTACAATATAATATTCATATATTCAATGATTATAATATACAAATTAATCAATCAAATTACAACATTAATTGTTTTGAAAAACAATCATGAAGGAGCATTAAATGCTCCAAAAAGGTCAAATTAAGGGTAATTTAGACATTTGACAACAAGAAAGTGACATTTTTGTACAAATTGTGTGCACATCAAAGTTTTTTGTGCATTTTCAAAAAAAGTGACATTTTGGTAAATTCCCCTTTAGTAAATTGGACCCTGGAGCAATATCTACTTATAGACACCTAATAAGTGAGTAGCATTTAGAGTACGTGAACATCCGGACCCGTGGGTGAAAATTCATGGTGTTCTTATTTTTCAATTTTTACAATTTTGTTTCTGCAAATACTTTTGACTTTTACTTTGTTCAACTGTGTTTTAGGACCAACAATGGTATTAGAAGCCTAATTTTTT
>NW_019247149.1:0-1429 GCF_002742605.1 Olea europaea var. sylvestris | reverse complement strand
GGTGGATCTAGATTTTTGAAGGTTTGTGATTTGTCTCGCATTCTAGAGAGAAGGGAGAGCGTTTTGGCTAGAGAGAGAAAGTGTGGTTTCGGGTTTTGTTTTGGTTTTGGTTTTGGGTTTAGGGTTTGGGGTTTAGGGATTTCGGCCCTTCTGGAATCATTGGTGATGGTCCCAGACCCTGATTCAATGCGTAGAGTGGAGTTTTGACAACATTGGGATTCATGCCATCAACATTTTCATATAAATTTGATTCTATTGCTTCCAAAACCATTGTAGCGTGAAGTGCTGGAAGATTTGGGATTGTTTGGGGTTGAAATCCATCGGTAAAGGTGGTATGTCGGATGGTGGATCTAGATTTTTGAAGGTTTGTGATTCGTCTCCCATTTTAGAGAGAAGGGAGAGCGTTTAGGCTAGAGAGAGAAAGTACGGGTTAGGGTTTGGTTTTGGTTTTGGGTTTAGGGTTAGGGGTTTAGGGATTTCGGCCCTTCTGGAATCATTGGTGATGGTCCCAGACCCTGATTCAATGCGTAGAGTGGAGTTTTGACAACATTGGGATTCATGCCATCAACATTTTCATATAAATTTGATTCTATTGCTTCCAAAACCACTGTAGCTTGAAGTGCTGGAAGATTTTGGATTGTTTGGGGTTGAAATCCATTGGGTAAAGGTGTTACGTCGGGTGGTGGATCATGATTTTTGAAGGTTTGTGATTCGTCTCCCATTTTAGAGAGAAGGGAGGGCGTTCTGCGATAGAGAGAGAAAGTGCGGTTTAGGGATTGGTTTTGGTTTAGGGTTTGGGGTTTAGGGATTTGGACCCTTCTGGAATCATTGGTGATGGTCCCAGACCCTGATTTAATGCGTAAAGTGGAGCTTTGACAACATTGGGATTCGTGCCATCAACATTTTCATATAGATCTGATTCTATTGCTTCCGAAACCACTGTAGCTTGAAGTACTGGAAGATTTTGGGTTGTTCGGGGTTGAAATCCACCGGGTAAAGGTGGTATGTCGGGTGCTGGATCAAGATTTTTGAAGATTTGGGATTTGTCTCCCATTTTAGAGAGAAGGGAGAGCGTTTTGGGCTAGAGAGAGAAAGTACGGTTGAGGGTTTGGTTTTGGTTTAGGATTTGGGATTTAGGGATTGCGGCCCTTCTGGAATCATTGGTAATGGTCCCTTACCTTGATTCAATGCGTAGAGTGGAGTTTTGAAGACATTGGGATTCGTGCAATCAACTTTTTCATATACATCTGATTCTATTGCTTCCAAAACCATTGTGGCTGGAAGTGGTGGAAGATTTTTGGTTGGTTGGGGCTGAAATCCACCGCGTAAAGGTTGTATGTCGGATAGTGGATCTAGATTTTTGAAGGTTTGTGATTTGTCTCGCATTCTAGAGAGAAGGGAGAGTGTTTTGGGCTAGAGAGAGAAAGTG
>NW_019247148.1:0-1429 GCF_002742605.1 Olea europaea var. sylvestris | reverse complement strand
TAGCATACATGTAGCAAGGTTCTTACCGATTACACTTTGCTATTTGTACACTAATTTTAGACATGTTGTTTGACACTTGCATTGTTGTCAAGTGTCAATTGGATGGGAAAACTGTCCAGCAGGGTAATGTCACGTGGCAAAGTGCAAACTAAAGTGTGTTCACCATAGTGTACATGTTGCAAGATTCTTTCCGATTGAACTTTGCTATTTGTACACTGACTTTTAACACGTTGTTCGGCACTTGAATTGTTGTCAAAAATCAATTAGATGGGAAAAGTTTTTGAAATTTAAATTGTCCAACATGGTAATGTCTCGTGGCAAAGTGTAAACTAAAGTTTACACCATAGTGTACATGTTGTAAGGTTCATACCGGTTGAACTTCGTAATTTGTGCACTGATTTTTGACAAGTTATTTGACGTTTGCATTGTTGTCAAGTGTCAATTCGATTGGAAAACTATTTGAAATTTAAACTGTCCAACAGGGTAATGTGACGTGGTAAAGTGCAAACTAAAGTGTACACCATAGTGTACATGTAACAAGGTTCTTACAATTTAAACTTCGCTATTTGTATGCTGATTTTTGACATGTTGTTTGACACTTACATTGTTGTCAAGTTTCAATTGGATGGGATAATTGTTTGAAATTTAAACTGTCCAACAGGGATATGTCACGTGGCAAAGTGTAAACTAAAGTGTATACCGCAGTGTACATGTAGGAAGTTTCTTACCGATTGAACATTGCTATTTATACTGATTTTTGACACGTTGTTTGACACTTGCATTATTGTCAGGTGTCAATTGGACGAGAAAACTATTTGAAATTTAAACTATCTAGCAGGGTAATGTCACGTGGTAGAGTGTAAACTAAAGTGTGTACACCATTATGCACATGTAGCAAGGTTCTTATCAATTGAACTTTACTATTTGTACACTGATTCTTGACACGTTGTTCGACACTTGCATTGTTGTCAGGTGTCAATTGGATGGGTAAACTGCTTGAGATTTAAACTGTCCAGTAAGGTAATGTCACGTGGCAGAGTATAAAATAAAGTGTGTACACCATAGTGTACATGTAGCAAGGTTCTTATCGATTGATTTTTGCTATTTGTACACTGATTTTTGACACGTTGTTTCACACTTACCTTATTGTCAAGTGTCAATTGGATGGGAAAACTATTTGAAATATAAACTGTCCAACATGGTAATGTCTCGTGGTAAAGTGTAAACTAAAGTCTACACCTTAGTGTACATATAGCAAGGTTCATACCGATTGAACTTCGCAATTTGGGTACTGATTTTTGACACGTTGTTTAACATTTGCATTGTTGTCAAGTGTGAATTGGATCGGAAAACTATTTGAAATTTAAATTGTCCAACAGAGTAATGTGACGTGGCAAAGTGCAAACTAAAGTGTACACCATAGTGTACA
>NW_019247147.1:0-1429 GCF_002742605.1 Olea europaea var. sylvestris | reverse complement strand
GTTACGCTCAATTCTTCGTCCGCTGACTCTCCAAGTGTTCTAAATATGCAAGCGATCATTCTTTCAAAAAATGGCCAAAATCCGTCCTACATCACGATGAAGTGGTGAGTTCAATCCAAAACGGTTGCTACATTTTCAAAAAGTACTTATGGGCCAAAAATGGACGCTGTTTACAAAAGTTACGCTCAATTATTCGTACGGCGACAATCCAAGCATTCCAAATATGCAAGTGCTAATTTTTTTGAAAAATGGTCGAAATCCCTCATACGTCACGACGAAGTGGTGAGTTCAATCCAAAACGGTCGCTACATTTCCAAAAAGTACTTATGGGCCCAAACCGGATGCCGTTTGAAAAAGTTACGCTCAATTCTTCGTCCGCTGACTCTCCAAGCGTTCTAAATATACAAGTGATCATTCTTTCGAAAAATGGCCAAAATCCCTCGTACTTCACGACGAAGTGGTGAGTTCAATCCAAAAGCTTGCTACATTTTCAAAAAGTACTTATGGGCCCAAAATGGACGTCGTTTGCAAAAGTTACGCTCAATTCTTCGTAGCCGACTCTCCAAGCGTTCTAAATATGCAAGTGCTCATTCTTTCGAAAAATCGCCGAAATCCCATGTACGTCACGATGAAGTGGTGAGTTCAATCTAAAACGGTCGCTACATTTCCAAAAAGTTCTTATGGGCCCAAAACGGACACCGTGTGCAAAAGTTACGCTCAATTCTTCGTCCGCCGACTCTCCAAGCGTTGTAAATATACAAGCGCTCATTCTTTCAAAAAATGGCCAAAGTCCCTTGTACGTCACGACGAAGTGGTGAGTTCAATCCAAAACAGATGCGACATTTCCAAAAAGTACTTATGGGCCCAAAACGGACGCCGCTTGCAAAAGTTACGCTCAATTTTTTGTACGGCGACAATCCAAGCGTTCCAAATATGCAAGTGCTCATTCTTTCAAAAAATGGTTGAAATCCCTCATACGGCACAACGAAGTGGTGAGTTCAATCCAAAACGGTCGCTACATTTCTAAAAAGTTCTTATGGGCCCAAAACGGACACCGTGTGCAAAAGTTACGCTCAATTCTTCGTACGGCGACAATCCAAGCGTTCCAAATATGCAAGTGCTCATTCTTTCAAAAAATGGTTGAAATCCCTCATACGGCACGACGAAGTGGTGAGTTCAATCCAAAACGGTCGCTACATTTCTAAAAAGTACTTATGGGCCCAAAACGGACACCGTGTGCAAAAGTTAAGCTCAATTCTTCGTCCGTCGACAATCCAAGCGTTCGAAATATACAAGTGCTCATTCTTTTGAAAAATCACCAAAATCCCTTGTACGTCACGACAAATTGGTCAGTTCAATCCAAAACGATCGCTCCATTTCCAAAAAGTAGTTATGGGCCCAAAACGGACACCGTGTGCAAAAGTTACGC
>NW_019247146.1:67676-70513 GCF_002742605.1 Olea europaea var. sylvestris | reverse complement strand
GGCAAATTTTCAGGCCAACAATGGGTTCAGTGATGGGAAAATACGGTTGTCTGTCGTAGTGGAAATGCAGGGTGGGGTGGGGTGTAGGTGAACGAGACATGTATTCTATTTTCTTTTCTTCATTTTTCTTTTTGTTTGCCATAATTTTTATTTTTTTATTTTTTTGGTTTAAAATTGAAGTTAGGGAGAATTTTACATTTTTAATGGTCAAACTAACAACCCTAAGAGGTAGCTCAGTAATCAGGCCTAAGGTTTGCTCTGTAATGGTCACCAGTCCGAGTCCCCTCAAGGCCATTGAGGTGAGTGTGGCTGTAAACTTCAGGGTCATATGAAATTAGTCGAGGTGTGGGTAAACTCGTCTGGACACCCACGATCATCCAAAAAAAATAAAATGGTCAAACTAACACTTTCCATTAGGCAGGGATCCAATTTTAGTGTTCATAGGTTGGGGAGTCAAAGTCTCACTTCTGTAGGTTGAGAAGCCGTTCCCACACTAGTTGAAAGGTTGGGGAAGCCAGCCCTAATTGTTTGTAACTAAAAACTGTACCAAAACTTCATTATTTCATGTGAGTTGATTTGATAAAAGGTGCTTAAATTCCTAATAATAGAGGAAGCCTCTTCATCATGTTCTCCTCGTCAACAACTTAGAATTGAATGGGACAATTTCCAAAATTTAGTTTCAGTTGTTGAGACAAGGCATGGAACATCTTGATTGATTGAAATTATAACAGTCATTTTTAATGTGTTTATCCTTTGCTTATGGATCCACACCCATATACCAATCAGTAGTCCTTAAGTAGAATCAGATGCAAACTACAGGATTTTACTTCATTGAGCATCTATTTACTCCAGCCTTTGACTAGGAAACAGTGTGACTTCACTAAAACAAGAGGCGCCAAAAGCTTAGGTGATTGATCTACAGAATATTAGTAGCTTAAGCTTCTAACTAATTTTGTGGATACAGGTTTAAAAAAATTGTCTTAGATCCATTATGACTGATTCAACTTTGAATACAGAAATGAAAAAACTGTCATAAGGAATTTCAGAGGAGAGGAACTACTTACAATTATCTTCCCCCGAGAAGGTTCATATGACGACTGATCCATAGCAGCATGTTGTTCCCTGGAGTTGGTTCCAATACTTAAAGAGGCTGGGTTTACAGAAACATGATCACATTCTTCACTTGATTTCTCACGTGCCATAAATGCCACTGACACTACATTTTCTTCCTTAAACTTCTTCTGAGGCTGTAGAAGTGGATTACAAGAATCTAAAGGTGAATGATGTCTTCTTTTTGTCAGGGAAGTGGTAACACTAGAAGGATTCAGTCTTACAGGTGTTGATTGTTTAATCTGATTCTCCCTTGAGTTCAACGAACAAGGTATTTCCTCTTCAGAGTTGTCCTTTCTGTTGCCTGAACTCCCTACCAGCACAGACACAGCATTGCCATCAGCACATTTGGGCTTCAGGCCTTCATTTCCGTTGTCTGAAGATAGGATTGAGACTCCCTAAGAGAATTGTCAAACTGTCAGGTTTTGCTGATCATGGATAACTCAATTCAGTCAAATTGACCAGCACATCCGTATTACAATTACCACACTAAAGCTCTAGGTCTACGTACTACCGACTAGTTTTAGATATTCTGCATACTCACGAATTGGCGCAAACATAACAAATTGTGAATTCATCTGGGAAGGAAACAAATCATTTAGAGATTTTGATTAATTTTCAAGGCAAAGGAATTTAGAATAAATGATTCATGATTTGGGCATGTCAAAACTCAAGAAGTTGCTCTCTTTTCTCTCTATTTTTTTCAGGTGGAATTTGCCCATGAATTGGCCAACATTAGATGACATCAAATAAATATTAATGAAAAGTGCCCAAAGTATCAGTATCTTGAAAGAGAACAAATATGAAACTTGATCATTCAGTAACCAAGAGCCCTGTGCCTTGCACCAAGTGAAAAATGAGTAAAAACATGTTTGATGTAGACTTTTAAGAATAGATTTTGACAAAATTGATATTGTTTGGAGAATGTGGTCAGAAAAAGTTATGGATCCACGTGCAAAATTATTTTATTGTAACATGAGGTTGGAAATGATTTTGATTTGGAGAAAAAAATAATAATAATAATAATTTAAAGAACTCAGGATAATATCAATATTTTTAATATCAAAAGAAGAAAGGGGGCCAACAATAAGGATATTACTGACCATCAAATAAAACAGAAGATTCAGAAGCTTGCAAAAACTAGCACAAACCTGGGAAGAAGTGAACCATTTTCCATTTTTCCATTCCATATGAGGTCTAAGTTCTGACTGATGGAATTTCTTGTGTTTTTTTATCTGCTTTAAGAAGACAATGTACCTACTATCCTCAAGTTCTTTCGTAATCACTCCACTCCACCAGCCAAAATCAAAGAATGCCTCAACTTTTTCAAACAAAGTAAATCTTTTATCCTCGAGAACCGGTGGGCATGGTCTGATGTGAAGGGAAGTAGTATTTACTTTCAGATTTTGAGCCTTGTCGCCAATTTTTTTGCTCCAGTACTCCACCAGAAAAGATAAGTTTCCTAAGTATTCACGTATAGTGGTTGGAAACCAAGCATCCCCACAATCTTCTATATCAAATGACACTTCTAATTTTCTCCCATCAAACATCAAACCTACCATCTTCCACAAATTAGAAAAGAAGAAATATAATTAAAAAATCGACAATCGAAATTAGAAATAGAAATCAACTCTAAAGATGTAAAGATTACTATACGGAGTAATATAGAAATATTCAATAAGCATACTGCAGACTTGCAAACTAAACCCCCCCCCCCCCCCCCCCCC
>NW_019247146.1:29874-61315 GCF_002742605.1 Olea europaea var. sylvestris | reverse complement strand
CCCAAAATATTGTGTATCATTAAAAGATAAAAACTTTAATGAAATTTTAGAACTTTTAGAACTACATTTCAAGATGATATTATGCAACCAGGAGATCAAATTATGACTATAGAATATAGAGCTTTATATACCAATTCTAATTATGGAAATATTTATTCCAATAAACCATATATTGAAGTTCATAAAGAATGTAAAGATATTAGTAAAATAATAGAGCCAAATAAACAAATAAGTTTGATTCCAGAAGAATATGAATTTAGTATAACAAAAAATAAACCTGAAATAACAGAATTAAATGAAGGAGAATGTTCTAATAATATAACATTTAAAGATGGAAAATTAATTAAGAGATCAAAAAGTTTTAAATTACCTAGTAAAAACCAATTAGAAGAAATCAATAAAATAAAAGAAGTAAAACTATATAGAAATGTAGAAAATATGAAAATAGAAGGGAAATATTATAATGGAAGAGCACATATAAATGGACCTAATATATTAATAGATACAGGAGTTAGTGAATGTCATATAGCTTTAATCAGAAATAAAGGATTAATAACTCATATAACTGAACCATATAAGTATGTAAATTTTGATGGACAAGTACACATTACAGATTTAGAAGTAAAGGTACCAATAAAAATAGGAGGAATAGATCTTTTAGTACCATGTTACATAGATAAGAGTATGGATATAAACCTCTATATACTTTTAGGAATGAATTTTTTTGAATAGATTAGAAGATTATAGTATAAAAAAGAGAAGGATTATATATTGTTCATAATGGACAAACTACACTTTGTAAAAAATATTAGATGAATAATCAGATAAGTTTTTCATTAGCTGTATATATACAAATTACTATTGTAGAAACAAATATAACAATCTGTGATTTAATAGATACAGGAAGTGATATAACAATATTTAAATGAATTTTAATAAAATCATGAAATAATAATAGTAACATAAAAATAACTTGAGTTACAGGAGAAAGTACTCAGATAATTAATAGTGCTGATAAAGTAAATATAATTCTTGGAAGTAAACAAGTTACAACAAATAAAGTATATAAATATGATAAATTAAAATGTGATATATTACTAGGAAATGACTTCATACAACAATTTCAATACTATAAACAAAATAATTATATGATAATGCTGTAAACACCTTGTGGACACTTATTAAAAATTCCTAGAGAATTTAAACCTTATAGAGTTCAGCCAGCTCAGCGTGGTGATAAATGGGAGAAAAAATCAATCACACATAATGAAATAAAAAATAAAAGAATAATATATAAAAAAGTTCTAAAAACGGGAATAGAAATAAATATAGGAAAAATCATTGAACAGCTAGAAAAGGTTTATGGAGAAAATTCATTATTATTTTGGAAATCACACCACCCAAAAGTCAAAATAGAATTAACAGATAATGTTATAATAAGAGTTAGACCAATAATGTATACTATAGAAGATACACAAGAATTTAGAAATCAGATAAAAGAATTATTAGAACAAAAACTTATTAGACCTAGAAATGGACCTCATAGTATTCCAGCCTTTATGGTTATGAAACATTCTAAACAAATTAGAGAAAAAGTTAGGATGATCATAAATTATAAAGAATTAAATAAATATACTAAATTTGATGGTTACTTTTTACCAAATAAAGAAATATTAATAAATCTTGCAAGAGGAAAACAATACTATTCTAAATTTGATTGTAAATCAGGATTTGGACAAGTAAAAATGGAAGAAAATAGTATACAATATACTGCATTTAGCACACCTCAAGAAAAATATGAATGGTTAGTTGTGCCATTTGGTTTGAAAAATGCACAACAAATATATCAAAGGAAAATGGATAATATATTTAAAGAGTTTAATGAATTTCTAATTGTTTATATAGATGATATATTAATACGTTCTAATAGTAAAAAAGAGTATAGAAATCATTTAATCCAATTTATTAATAAATGTAAAAAAGAAGGTATTGTACTATCGAAAAAGAAATCTATAATAGAAAAACAAGAGATATATTTTCTTGGATTATCAATAAAAAAGGGATAAAATTACAGACTCATATATTTAAAAAGATAGAAAATTTTCTAGATAAATTAAAATCCAAAGAACAAATACAAAATTTTTTAGGATGTTTAAATTATGTTGAAGGATTTATTGAAAATTTTCTAAAAAAAGACATAAAATTCAAATTTTACTTAGAAAAACAAATATTAAAGGATGGAATGAAGAACATACAGAAATAGTTAAATCATTAAAAGAAGAATGCAAAAATTTATCAAAATTAAGATTATCAGATGAAAAAGATAATTTGATTGTTAATACTGATACCTCAGATAAATATTGGACAGCAATTTTAAAAACAGATCTAAACGAGATTTGTAGATATTCAAGTGGACCCTTTAACCAAGCAGAAATAAATTATACCACTCATGAAAATGAATTATTAGCAATTATTAGAGGAATAAAGAAGTTTTCATTATTCCTATTATCTAAGAAATTCATTGTTGAAACTGATAATTGTCAAGTTGCAGGATTAGTCAGGAATAAACTCCCACCAGAACCCCAATACAGAAGGCTCCATAGATGGTAAGGTTACTTAGCATTTTACAATTTTGATATAGTCCATATTGAAGGAGTTAATAATTTTCTTGCAGATTTTCTCAGCAGAAACATAGAATTTGCTGATGGATAAAGCCAAGGCCATGGAGTTATATCAATTCATTCTACATATACAAGAAAGAACAAATTTTCTTAAAGAAGAATCTGAAGATATAAGTTTTGGAGCAACCCAGATCTCAGAAATGTTCAATTCAAATATGAAAATATTGTTGAACATTACCACTGAACATCATAAATATGCCATTGAACTCAAAAATCAAGTTGATGCTATTACAGCACAACTAAAAGATATATTGTTTGAAACAGATATACCAAAGAGCTCAAAAATGAGTTTTCCAAATCAATACCAAACATGGACAGCTGGAAGCAACAGTGGACCCAGAAGTGTCAACATACCAACTGAAAATAAAGGAGATTTCATTTCTGTATCATCAACCAAGAAAATTATGATGCATAGAGTTAAAAGAGATACCAAAACAATCAGTTTCATAGATCAAGAAGATAAGATCCCTTTAGATCCAAATGAAGAAAAATATGCTAAAATAGTCAAAATCGTTTATGAAATGAAAATAAGCGACTCATATTTCATTTCTCCAAGAAATAATGTTTATCCCAGAATAACAGCCATGGAAGGAGGAGACCCTTCATTCATAAAATTATGACAGACTATGGATTCATGGATCTGATATACCCAGGAATAGATTTTATTGAAATTTCAAAGTTTGATGATATATTGATTAAAGAAGTATCCAGATTTGCCAGAGGAAGGAAGATATTTTTGAAATACTATTCTATAAGTCCAGAATATGATGGAGTTGTTTATTATCCAGTTGAACACATAATCTCAATTGGATATGTTGCTGCTATTTTCCAAATTAATGTCACAGAATTTAATAGAAAAATTCCAACAGTAACAAAGTCATGGATCAGACATAGGAGAGTACTTCAGATAAAAGCCATATACAACATCGCCAAAAACTTGTTTGATAAAAAATTCTTTTGCTTGTGCTAATACGAAAATTGGATGCTAGTATCCAATGGAGGATATGGAAAATCAGAAATTTTAAAAGATTATATTACAAGATTTGATATATATTAATTTCCAAGATGTCCTACCACTATAAAAGAATCTTGCCAACTAAGGGAATGCCCCAGCTGCATGTGAAGAAATAAAAGAAGAGGACAAAGCACCTTTTGACAAAGGTGTATGAAGGGCAATAATACTACATGTGAAGTCATTGAAGATAAGAAGCAATAATAGAAGAAGATGCTCTTTGGATAGAAAAATTGAACCAACATGTGAAGATGTAGGCCCAAGGAAGAAAATAGAGAGGCAAGTGTGCCTTTGCTGATGTATTCAATGATGTAATAGAATCTCAAAAATTTGTATAAATAGAGATGTCTTGCCATAGATAGAGGCATCTCATCTTATCTTGAAATCTCTTGTTGTAAGCAATAGCCACTTTTATAATCGTCTCGAGTTAGAAACCATTCTCTTTCCTTAAACTTTCTTTAAAACCAATTTGTTTGGAAACCCCTTGTATACAATAGAAATTTTGTATAAATCATTATGGAAATAAAATCCCAATCTTTTGATATCAGAAAAATATGAGTTTTTAAACATCCTATCCCGTAGATTCTTGACAGATTGAAGAAGATAATCTCTTTCTTACTTTAACAAAGAGAGAATTTTCTTTACTTAAGATCCTTATTCTTAATTCTAAGAAAAGATACAGTGAGGGCAAGAAATTGAAATAGCAGAATTCCCATTAAGGTAAAAGGCCGTTTGAGGGAACAATTTGCAGATTCAGAGCCTGAAGGTCACTCAGTTCTAATAATACAGATTTAAGATCATAAGTAAGGTAAAATTATTGTCTTTGTTAAATTTAGAAAGAATTCTTCTAATATCTTGAAAAAATGGTAGGGATTATTACTTTTCATGTTTACAAAAAACTTATCTATCATGTTATTATTATTCATAAAGCTTGTAAGGAATTATCTAAATGATGCCAGACTATACAATTAAAGGATTAGATAATCTGTTAGAAAGACTATTAGAAAAAATAAAAAATATCTTTTTCTCAACTAGAGATTATGGATATATCATCTAAGGAATATGATAATCTTAAAGAATTATATGACAATTATATTACAGATTATGCTAATTTATTAGATCAAAGGATGGAACTATATATTAAAATTCGAAATGAGAGAAATAGAATAATTTTGGAACTATTCCAATAAATTAGGATATTTTGTGCAAAATATGGCAAGCCATTTCATTAAGAGTGTTATAGATATTTTGGCAAGAATGAATAGTGATAAGCCATTTAGAAAAATCCCCTAATCTTACTCAAGGTCTTGTTTGGCTGTGGCGTTGTACTTTTTGGAATTTATATTTTTGTGTATCAAAAATTGATGTAGAGTCAAATGTTCCATTAGTGAAACAGGCATTTTCTTTATAATTAATCAAAGTTGAACGCACGTTATTCTAAAATACTTTATAAGTGATGTAAAAGTAATATTGTGTATCATTTTATGGAGGATTTGATGAGTTTCGGGCTAATTAAAGAAAATAAAATTTAGCATTGAATTTTAAGAGAGGAAAATTGTACTCAAATTGAACTCTTAAAACTTAATTTCTACAATTTAAAATTTTTTTAATGATGAAATACTATAAATGAGCAATATTTTTATATTACATTTAGAGAACATCTTACAATATGACATATCCAAAATTTGGCTTCCGTCGGTGACATATGAGGCGTTAAAATATTTCTCAAAATCACGCTAACACTAACCAAACAAGCTGTTTTCTTTTTCTATCTCGTAGGATAAGTGTCAAAATAAATTTGTTTGCATAGCTATCGACTTCGAAACTTTGTCAAATTTTAATGTAAAGTAAGAAATTCCTTATCATATGATATAACTAAAAATTAGCTTCCGTTAGCATCATATGAGGTATTAAAATATTTTTCAAAACCAACAGAGACTCGGTTGAAAGGTCAATCGGTGTAGTTCACTTAAAATGACATATAAAATTCCACAGACATCAAAACCATATGATTTCAAATTTATTCAGTAGCTAATCCATGAGCCTATCAAATCCAATTGGTTTCATCCAGAAGTTCCAAGTAATGGTCGAGTTATGAATTTTTGAAGTTAAGGTAGAAGTTGGAAAATGCAACATTAGCCAGTGCAGTTTACCTTAAGTGACATATAAAATTCTACCGACATCGGATTGACACGATTCTAAATTTATTCACTAGCTAACCTATGTGGTATCCAGCGCCATTGCTTTTGTCTAAAAATTTCAAGTAACGAGTGAGTTATGAATTTTTAAAATCAGACAGAAACTGATTTTGGCTTTTTTTTAATTTTTTTTTTTTAAAAATTTTGAATTTTTATTTCAAATATCCTTTTTTTTTTTTTTTTTTTTTTTTTTTTTTTATCTTTTTGTAAACGGCGTTTTGTAAATTAACTTCTATAACACATATCTACTTTTAAACATAATTTATTCATGAAAAAATATTCTTAGAATAGTTTCACATATGACGTCCATTGAAATCCATATAAAACAATAATAGCATTATCATAACACGTAGAGTCGGAGAATGATCATTCAAACTCTTGTAGCACCGAAGTAACATATCCGGAGGTACCATTTTATTTAAACTTTTATCGAAAAATTATAATTTGAAAACGAAATAAACATTTACACCTCCACATACCTTGAATTTTTTTGGATATAATGTAGAAAGTTTTTCTTCTTCTCACCCTTGTTATTTTCTTAAACTTAACTTGACATGAAATATAATTTTTTTAGAGAAAATAAGAATAAATTCGGATTTGAGGAGGGGTATAGTGAAAAATTGGGATTCCTCTTCTTCTAACCTTCCTTTTTAATGCAAAACTAAATTGAGGAGTTGTATTATCATTAAATTTGTTAAATTTGGTCTTTCACTAATAATTTGAAGAGTTTCTAAGTCATAAAAAAAATAATTCATATAAAAATATCTACATGATGATTCAAACATAGGTTGCCTATATGAAATACCATGTAGATGACCATTGAGGCAAACCTGTTATTCATTAAATCTTTGTAATCAAATTTACTCAAACTTAATCTCTTAAATTGTTGGGCTTTTAATTAACTTATGATTTGGGCTTTCATAATCATAAATGGGTTGAGCTTCCATAACTCGTTTCTTAAATGGGATGGACTCGTAGTGCTAGATCATCCCAAAATAATAGTCTAATTTCATTTTATTTCTCATATTTCTACATCCCTTACATCTTAA
Organism: Olea europaea var. sylvestris; assembly: GCF_002742605.1. Classification (NCBI taxonomy): domain Eukaryota; kingdom Viridiplantae; phylum Streptophyta; class Magnoliopsida; order Lamiales; family Oleaceae; genus Olea; species Olea europaea. The sequence goes on along the minus strand of NW_019247146.1, from coordinate 54,375 downwards.
ACAAAGTTTCGTCCTCTAAATTTATCTTATTGATTGATAAAGAGTGATGAATATTTGTCTTTAACTTCTTCTTCTCTTTTCCAAGTAGCTTCTTTTACCTATGATTATTCCATTAAACTTTGACCAATTAAATCTCCTTATTTAGTAATTTATGTACCTTTCGATCCAATATCTTAATCAATAATTCCTTATAAGATAAGTCTTTTTGTACTTTCAAGGATTGATAATTGACCATGTGATCAGGATCATACCTATATTTTCTGATCATTGATATAAGAAACACATAGTGAACGACTGATAGTTCAAGCGGCAAAGTTAGTCGATAAGTCACATTCACCACCCTATCAAGTATTTCAAAAGGTTTGATATAACGAGGTTGTAGTTTGCCTTTCTTGTCGAACCTAAGTACATCCTTTATTAGTGCCACCTTTAGAAAAACTCTCTCTCCAACTTCAAATTCCAAGTCTTTCCTCATGGTATCTGCATAGCTCTTTTGTCTAATTTTCACGGCCTTTATCCTGGTACGGATCTTATCAATGACTTCAACTGTCCTTTCAATGATCTTTGGTCCCAAAACTCTCTTTTCTCCAACTTCATCATAATGAACAAGTGATCTGCATCTTCTACCATAGAGAGCTTCACATGGTACCATTCCAATAATTGCTTGAAAACTGTTTATTATATGCAAATTCCATAAAGGCAGATACAATTCCCAACTATCTCTTAGAACCAGAACACAAGCCCTTAGCATATCTTCCAAAGTTTGAATGGTCCTTTCAGATTGACCATCGGATTGAGGGTGATACACCGTATTGAAATTCAATTTCATTCCCATAGCTTCTTGTAAGCTTTTCCAAAACTTTGACGTATATTTCGGATCTCTATTATACACAATGCACACGGGGACACCATGCAATTTCATTAGAATGAGTAGCTAAATTCATAGATTGGGCAAAAAATGTAATCTATGTGTGACCTTATAGTTTAATTTTGAAGATTACAATTCTCAATTTTATATGTATTGATTTTATTTATGCTACTTAGTGCTTGAATTACTTGAGCAAAAATTCAATGATCGTGTGAATTTACTATGGTTCGAGAGGTGAGTTATCTGTTTGTAACACATAGTAACATTTAGGAAACAATAGAAAAGTGTATAGATACATTTTCTAGATAAAGCGGTCATTACATGGGTTCTCATAGAGTTAAGGAATTTAGCTAAGGTGTATCCGAATTTATATAGAGCTATAGAATTGGCTTAGCTAAAAAGAATTAGTTTGAATTTGAGAGAGGTAAATTGAACATTTTGGAAGAATTCGACCGAACATTATAGTAGTAATGAATCTTGATTAGTGAATTAAAGGGGATCCATAGATGAATCGTAAGTCCTAACATTCATATTCATACTTTAAAATTAAATTTGACAAATTGTGTGCATTTAGATAAAGTTAGTATAATTAGAATAATTTAGATAATCTATCATTCAAATTTTATTCTTTGTTTTTTGTCATTTTGGAGTTAGAAATAATAAATTAAGTTTTAGATTATAGTTCTTGTGGGAATGATCATTCGAACTCATAGCTTCACTATATTACTTGTTATGATCCATACACTTGCGGACTAGGAAATCGACCAGTTTTGGCACCATTGTCGAGGACTATTTTTATTTAATATTGATTTAAGTAATTCGTTTCATTTGTTTGATTTTTTTTTCTTTTTTTTTTTCAAGCTGAACAATTTTTTTTTTCATTTACAAGAACAAAAGAAAGCAAAAGACGAGCAAAAATATACAAGGATTGATCCTAACTTTGATGAAGGTGATATGCTCCTTGGAAATTTTTCTTCATATGACAATTTAAAAATTTGGGATACAATCTACCTATTGTACTTGATAAGGATTGCTTGCTAGAATGATTATTTATTAAATCTAATGAAATTGAGGAAAGATTAATGAGAAGGACTGATTTACTAACCTGTCCTAGCAGTAACTTGGTCAATACACACTTAGCAGACCAGATGTCAATGGCAGTAGTGTACTGGATTGTACCAAATATCAGTTTTGGCGCCCGATAAAATTTGGAACATATATATAAAATGCTTGGCTCTCCTTTAACCTATAAATTAAGCGAATAAGAAGTCATGTGATGGAACTAGGCTATTAAATGTGGGAAATAATATTGTTGATGAAAGAAATCAGATCAACAAATCCTATTCACTTAGCTATAATTGTCACTTCCTATACTCACCAATTTTGATACTCAAATGGGAGTGAGAAGAGAAATAACTATTTGATTGGGAAATATTTGGATTATATGCCTATCTTCTTCAAATAAATGCGTATTTATAGATTTCTCTCCAAGCTTTGCGGTAGATAAGTCTTTTTAAGAGAATGATACAATCGGTTCCTTATTAGCTATCTTCTAACATATTCAGTTGAGAATCACGCAATATTCATTTACCTGCATGCCCCTTTATTGACAACTTGTAGCTAACCGAGATATAGAAGTTGATTCATAACTTTAGGCAAACTTTCTACTTTTTCGTTTTCCTCGCGTGTCGCATTTCACTTTGTAGATAACTAGCCAGGTTCGTAGACTTCATTTTATGGTCTAAAAGTAGTCCCCCAAGTCTGATTTTGTTATTTGTAGTGAATAAGAACTTATGTTATGATTAGAAACATTGTTGAGGGTTTTTCATCTAGCCCTACTCATTCCAACTTGTCTGATACGACCTAGGAAATGTTGGCAACGTCATTGCTTTTTACATGCAAATGGGCCCTACTTACATTTTTCTTGGTTAGTGGCCCATGAAACTTTTGGGCGCCTGCGTGTTGCCATAACTTGGCCCATTCGTCTCGGGATTGAATTAGTCGTCCGCTCATTTTCAATAGTTATATTTATTACAATCACATTTTAACGTCTTATATCTTTCGTCAAAATCTATAAGTATGTCGTCACTCTAGTTGACATTCTTTACTTTGTCGCATCATTTCTCTCACGATTTTTTTCTTAGTACTTACTATTTAATTGTTCATGTTCAACATTTTCCATGCAGTGTCTTCCTAAATTGACTCTTCGAGTGGATCCGATGATTATGATTCTGGGAATTCTAATTCTGAAGGTGATACTTTCGGTACCTCTTCTTCTTCTTCTATAGAAGTTTTATATATTGATGTGCTCTCTTATAAAGCTATAACCCTTCTGGTGCATGCATTAACCTAGAACTTTTTAGTTAAGCAGTAAGTTTTCGAACTGGGGTAGCGATACATAAGGTAGGTGAAACCTCTAATATGCTAGTTGATCTTAATGAAAATAATTAGAATGTCTTTAAGGCTTTAGCAATTTTTAGCAATTTTATGAACAAAACCTGGGCAAAATAGGATCCATTTCCATGTTCCTAATGATATATAACTATTGTGTACTAGACAATTTCAAATGATAGATTGCCCATTCCCAAGTTGTATAGATATTATAGATATTTATTGGATATGGTGTTCAGAGTCTCATTTCTCTACTTTTTACAGAGACTCTTTCTTTCTTAGACATGACTCCTTCCCAACTTGCTCCAAATGGGTGGGCCCAATTATTCGAGTCTTTTTTGTTGTGAGGATTCACAAGCCTACTAGGGGAGATTTCACCGGATACATTTCATACAATGTACCAACTCACGCCCTTAGGACATATTGTGAACCACCAAGGGAGGAATTATTTCCTTTTTTCCAATTTTTGCAAGGTTTGCCTAGAATTCGTAATCTCTCCTTTTTAGTGCATTTTTTGAAAAAGAGTTTTTTCTTTATTTGAGGTAACTAGGAGTTTCAACCTAATGATCGCCATCCTTTCGTTGTTATGCCTCAAACTTACGGTAAGTGCTATGAATATTACTTAATTGCTTGTATTTTCATTTAGACTTTTATAATCTAACCGTGGTGATTTGTCATAGGAGAACCACCTTTTTGGTTTGCAATTGTGCTCTCAACGAACTTTGCAACCTTATGAGGTTCGGGAAGCTAAAGGATAAAGACTGTTTCATCCCTTTAATTCCAACTTCTACAACCTCGATGTTCAAACCACCATGGGTGAGTTGACTTGTTAATTTCCTCGTCTCTAGATTTAAGCATTTAATTAGCTACTTCTATCATTTTTGTTTTAATGTTTTTTTAGTGTGGATTGACTTCGACACGAACCTTTCTAAATGTCAGAAGATATCTTCACCTGTGGATTCAGGCTCTAGTAAACCTGGTGGCTAGCTACATTCCTGTTGGGTATTCGACCACCCAGCCTATCCTTTGCGAGGATTAGAGAGACTACCATCCTCCTTCATTGATGTTTTAGTTTTAGGGGTAGAAATTGCATCCTTTGCCTTGCCTTGAACATATAATATTGTATCACATAACAAAACAGATTACTGAAACAACCGAATCACGATTTTCATCTATAATTACTTTTATGTGTAGCTAATTACATCTTCTATCATGATAATTCATACCTAAGGACAATATAGGCTCACCCTCTAAAATTTTTTACCATAAAGGAATAGACTTCAATCCGATTTTCCTTGGAAAAGTAACTCTCACATTAGCGTCATTTTTATTGATATGATACTTGTCGCCTTTAATTATAATTTTGTTGGCGGAAAGAATCTCACCTTTAAAAGTGACAACATTGATAGGATTAATCTTGCCAGTAGTTTGAGCTTCATAGAGGTGAAAAGAAGTTTTCCTTTCAAATTTTCATTTGGAGAGTTGCTGCAACCATGTTCTAGGATTAGCTTTGGTTTCACAGTTTTCTAATTTATGCTTCTCCTAGTAATTGCGAAACTATCTTTATCGACAGATAGGTTTCTTAACATATCTTTCACAAATTGGAATTTTACTTTCCTACTAGATGTTTTTCAAGCATGTTTCCTTCAATAGTCAGGGTGGTTTTGATTAGTGAAGCCCTGAGGGCTACTTTCCTTAAAGCTCTAAAATAGGATTCATGCGTGGCTACTCAATCTCCCTTGACCGTTGCTATCCCTTTCGGAGTTTCAAATTTTAATCATAAGTGCTATCAATAACACTTGTTCTATCATGTTTAGATTTATAGGTGGCTACTCGATCTCCTTTGACCATTACTTACCACCATCACTCAAATAAATCCTTACTATGACCGATACAAACATCATGAAGCAGCTTTTTGTGAAGAATGCCGTTTCAAATTAATTATGGCAAGCCCATATACCACATTTAAATTAATTATGGCGAGCCCATATGTTTCATCAAATTTTAGTTATGGCGAACCTATGTGATTCACCGAATTTTAATTATGATAAGCCTATATTCTACATTCAAATTAGTTATAGCAAACCTATATGCTTCATCGAATTTTAATTATGACGAGCCTATATGCTACATTCAAATTAATTATGACGATCAATTTCATTGGACTTCAATTATGATGAGCCCATATGTTTCATCAGATTTTAATTATGACGAGTCCGTGTGCTATACTTAAAGTATTTATGGCAAGCCCATATGCCTCATCAAATTTTAATTATGGCAAGCCCATATGCTTCATTCAAATTAATATGGTAAGCACATATGTGATGTTTAGATTAATCATGGCTAGTCCATGTGTTATGTTCAATCATGACGAGCTCATACAAGTTTTAGAATCATTACACCAAAACTTATTTCATTAAAGAAAACTTGTTTCATTAAAGAAAACGAATTCATCATAAGGGAAAGCTATTACAATCTTGAACAATGAAATCTATAAGAAAATCTAAGTAGCACTATATCTTGCTAGGGTTCTTTATGGTCGTCGACCCCTTCCTTAGAGTCTTCACCTCCATTCGCAGGAGTCAAAGGCTTTTTTGGAAGGAACTCTTCTCTTTTAGAAGCCAAATCCACTTGGGTATGCAGCTCAACAAGTCTCTCCAAGACTTTATTGTATTTGACCCCCTCCAGTATAAGCCGAGGCCGTCATACTCATTCGTTTCGTGGAAATAGGCTAGTTATTCATAGCTACCTCTCTTACCGTACTCAATTTCCATCTTGTCAACTTCAACAGCTAGCTAATCCATAGAGCCCTCAGCTCTACATTTTCTTTATTGGCCACCTCCAAGGCCGAGAAAGTCTATCTTCTGCAGGTTATCAGAATTTTCGACCCCCTTGGTCATGGCATTTGCATTAGCTTTGCAAAGGTGGACTTCCTTTTTAATTTTCCCTTCTATAGTAGTAAGGAGCCCAATCTTTAACTTAGCCTCAACGTGCCTCACTCTGAGGTCCTCAATGACTTCGTTAGCGGTAGAGGCCTTAGCCCTCGCAAGAAATTTTGGGCCTCCCCTTTTGAATGAACACTTCTTCTGGCCTCCTTGCACCTTTAGGCCCCCTTTTTCTTCATTCTTCTCCTCTACCTCCACTATCTTCACGAAGGAGATAGGATTAACCTCAGTGGGTTTCTTTAGATATTCATCGATTGTTGTTTGGCACTTAGGGGGACGAGGCTCAGTATTCTTGTTTGGCAACCCATCCTTCCCTAGGGTAATACGCTCATGGGGTCATGATAAACATTTCTATGGTACGAGGGTTCCTATATCTCTTTCTAATGGTCTCCAACTCACTCTCCTTGAACAAGTCGGGCACAAAAAGCTCCCAACCTAACGCTATAATCTATGGGGCCCTTTTGCGTCATCTATGTACTATGAGGTCTCTCATTGCCTCAATAATCCTCTCAGTTGATATGATTAGAGGCAAACCAGCCTCAGTGCAAATGAGCTCAATATCCACTCCATCGAAATTTTCCCTTTGCCATTTTCTTCGATGAAGAGGCTATTTGGTACAACTAATTTCAAATGGGATAGGATTCTTCCTTACACAGGTTCTGGATGCCCTGAGAACCTAAGAATGCATATGGTAGTTGGAGATATGATAAGGATGGCCGAAAAAATGTTTAGCTACACATTTCACAAAGTAAAATAGGAGTAAATGGTGAAGTCCAAATTTTTATATGCAGACAAACAACAGCTCTACCATTGGATTGGCCCAGATTTAGTTTTGGTTGTAGATCTATATCACCATCAAGCATGTTAAAATCAAAGGGTGCCTATTAGAAATTCGAATCAACAGTTTCGATGGATCCGTGCATTACATGCACTAAGGACTTAAGTGATCTCTTTCAGCTGTAACAAACATCATCATTGCATATTAAATGTGCATGCAACACAAGCATTGGAAACCACCAAGCCATATTGTTGTCGCACCTTGATAACTAGCATTACTTTCAAATCATTAAGGCACATACTCCAACAAGCCTCAGTTGGCTCAACAGGCTCATTTCTTTTTATCAAAGGCCTTGCCTCACTCCTTAAGCCTTATCATAGGTTTCAATTGGCTCAATAGGTTCGCCCTTTTTAGCAAAGGCCTCGCCTCGCTTCATTAGCCTTATCTCAGGTTCCAATTATGGCATGCTTTTTTTCTTCACATGGCTTGCCAACTTGAAAGTCCACGCATTATATAAGTAATCATACATGGACTTCGAGGACTATTGTTACACCAAAATATCCCCTACGTGCCTACATGGTGAACTAAGGTAGGGCCTACGTAGGTGACCGAACCTTTGTGTCTGTCAACCTCATTAAATATTACTAATCATCTGCGAGTAAGAGCCTCTATCATTGCTACTATTATTAGCCTATCCAGTTAGCCAACTAGCTTAGAAATAGGCCATACTGTAATTACCATTGAACTTATAGCTATGGCACAAAAAACTGCATGTCCAAGCCTTATCATACGGAGCTAACAAACCCATATATTAATAGGAGGAATACATGTCAAGCCCAAAGAAATGCACAACAAACCCGGCAAGATCAAGAGCCTAGGCACGAAGAGACAATAATTCATCATCGGGACAAATCACCTAGGCAAAGGAATGGCGAGAATAGGGACAGGCCTAGAGGTGTCCAAAGACAAAGAAAAGAACCCCATGCAGGTCCATACGTTAGAGAGAAGTCAAGAAATGCTCAAACGAATTATGCTTGGGAGGCCAAGAATCCCCCCATGACGAGTATCTTAGGTAATAACACCCCCTATGGGATTAAAACACCCCATCAATAACATTTATATAGGAAGACAATGTTGGTGTTCATTGTCTCCTTGTGATGACATAGTGGTAAGAGCCATTATGGCAAGAAATGATTTGAATCACATACTAGTAGACAACGGAAGTTCCGTCAACATTTTATTTGGAGACGCTCATAATAAGATGCTGATAGGTCATCCTCCTGACTGCTCCCTGTGTGTTTTTACTGGCGATAATGTCGTTCCTAGGAAAGGATTACATTAATTGTGAAAATGGAAACACCCATCTTTACGGCTCATCATTTCATGGAATTTCTCATTTTGGATCATGGGTCCGCTTATCATTAAGTGCTAGGGCGGCTTGCATTGAAAGAACTCTGGGCTTCGCATCTATCCATCACTTATGCTTGAAGTTTCTCACTGATCACGGTATCACCACCGTCCAGTGATCAGATAGGTTAAAAAAATGCTTCCTCAAATCCTTATGAAAGTCTGACCCCCGAAGTATGAATATGGTTACGATAGACATTGAAATGTTTGATGCATCTGTAGAAGTTTCGGCCCTTGAACAAGGAGAGATGTTGAGCTCATAGATGCCTCTATAAAATAGGTTATCCTAGAAGAAAGAATTATTGAAGTAGGTCTGGATCCTAGAATTATAGGGTCAAACTCCCATGCAACCCTAGTTGAGGAGTTGGAATTCTTTCCTATAAACCCACAAGATCTAACGAAAACGCTCTAGGTGAGGAATGAACTATAAACTTGGAGGAATACTGGAAGCTCAAAGACCTCCTCCTCGAGAACTTGGATATATTCAAACACGAAGATATGGTAGTTATCAACCCTAAAGTTAGCTACTACCACCATCTTAATGTTGAGAGGTTTTGGGATCTGTTGGCCAAGTTGAAGGTATACTTTTTTAGGTCAAAAGTAACCATTATCTCAATGGATAAATTCATCACGCCAAACAAATTTGGAATACTACAAATTGGTGATCAACAAAAATATTTGACCACTTTTTCACTCTATTTGCATTGTTGTTATGTGAGCACAACTTGAAAAACTAAGTTCCTATTTTCAACATGAAAACTAAAATAAACAAACTACAAATAGAACAAACTTGTATAAATAAGAAGTAATTGCTGACAAAATTTGGAATACAACAAACTGGTAAAAAATTATTTTTTCTCCTACAGAGCATTTTATATTTTTTTCTATTTCAGATAAGTAACAAAGTCACTAACAGTATTAGTGAATTATGAAAACCATATATCACAAAGATCCAACAATTTTATTGAAAACTATCTTGATTTTATCAAGCCAACATAATAAAAAATGAAAGATCCAACAATTCTACTGAAAAGTTAAGCTGATTTTATCAAGCCAAATAGAATCAAACAACCGGACAAAAGTAGGAAATGTTTTGTTTCCACATACTAGAGTCTATAAGTTCAATTATATATACACACATTTGTCCCAACCTAGCACTATATACAATTCCTTTACAAATCTCAGCAGTTAATAGATTAAACTTGTGATGTTATATAGGAACATTAATTTAACTATGATTGAAATTCATCTGTTTAGCCATTAAACTTGCACATCCAAATTTAAAGCTAAGAAAGATTGAAGATATTGATACTTAATATCCTATATTCATTTTTTACGTCATTGAGTTTATCTAGGTATACAAACTATGGACCACTGATGAACGTTATACATAAACTGGACATTTCCCACCTCATTTAAGAATCGGCTGATCAATGCAAATTCAAAGTACTTCAAAATTATCTTAACAAGGAGAATCTCAATTCTTTGCCCTCATAATTCAGCAATAGATAAAACAAGCATTTTTCACTAGAAAATATATGCAATAATTATTGAATTTAATGATAACCATAATAAGAAACAAGAATCATAATTCTAAATTGATAGTTTAAAATTCATACCCACAGAAGACATCTTGGATATGGATATTAACAACTAGATATTCACCTCCTTAATCCTAAAAAAGTATTAGCTGTCAATTGGGTAAGCCAATAAAATAATATAGAGAGAAGAGGGGACCTAGCCTTTATATAGAAATTTATTGAGCCATCCTATTAACGTCTCCAATCTCAATCAGGTCTACATATATTTCCAACCTACAAACTTAAATTACCACATTATATAAAATATAACCCGTAAGGTGTAAAACATCCCAATTGATCACTTAACATACTAGGCCTAATTATAGTATCATTATGAGCCATACATCTAACTCGTAAAATTTGCAATCAAATGGAAAGCCCATAATTTAGAATTATTCTAACATTCTCCCACTTGGGCAAACATTTGATTACTATAACATAAAATTTTGACTCCTAAATTAGACTACATAGGTGGCCACACAAGTATAGCTCCAATGATGACACCTTACACAGCATGATCCGGTCCAACAAGAATGTCAACACTGAATATGGAAGCTGTTACACCAATTAGATGATGTAAGACCATTCCACGGCTACAAATGCTAATATTCTTATCAACATGAATCTCCATCCTCCAACCAATATAGCAGTATGTGGTATGACCTTAGCACCAAATGTGATAAAAAAATTGTGCTAATTCATATCGGTTCTCATCATGCTTTAGATCAAAATGTAGCCACATATCTTTAAAAAGACTCATCATATATTTATATCTGTCATATCTTGAGATCATCATAACATCATAATAAAAAGAAATAAGTCAAATGCATGCTCAAAATAATTTATGGAGGGAAAAATATATTTTATTATTAGAAGATACTGTACTGAAAGAACATATGGGCTGCCTACGTACCCAGTAAAATGATCAAGTCAAAACATGGTTCTTTTACATAAATCACTCCCACTAACCAAAAACATCAAAGGTTTTCATAATACCCATATTAGTTATATGTGTCTTAAGAACTTTTGGAGCGAGTCCTTTAGTTAAAGGATCTGCAATCATCACCTATGTATTGATATGCTCTATTTTCATCTGCCCTTTCTTAACTCTATCTCTAACCACCGAATATTTGATGTCAATGTATTTTGACCCACCAGAACTTTTATTATTAATTGAAAAGAACACTGTTGCGCTGTTATTACAATAAATAGTGATTGGCTTCGAGATGGAATCAACAAATTTCAACCCAAAAATGAATTTTCTTAACCAAATGGCTTGGATTATAGCCCCATAACATGCTATAAATTCAGCATGCATAGTAGAAGATGCCACTAGTGTCTGTTTCAAATCATGTAATTTTCAGTTTTCTTCAAGTATCTCATAACTTTCTTAGCTGCTTTCCAATGCTCTTACCCTAGATTTGACTAAAACCTATATGGACATTGACTGTGTAGGCTATATCTGATCTAGTGCAAACTTGATCATACATTAAACTTTCCACAACACTAGTATATAGTATCATCTTCATATATTCCCTTTCTAGCTCATTTCTTGGATATTGAGCTTTGTTAGACTTATTCCCTTTTATGATAAATACATTACTATGTGCACGGTTCTGTATATCGAATCTTTCTAGAACATGTCATATATAAGCCTTCTAAAAAAGTCCTAATAAGCCACAATTTCTATCATGATGTATTTCAATGCCAAGCACATAAGAAGTTTTTTTCAAGATCTTTCATCTCAAAATTAGCAGATAATATTTTCTTTGTCTCATAAAGCAACCCCGAATCACTGCTAGTGAGTAAAATGTCATCAGCATACAGGATAAAAAAAAAATCTCCCACTTGTTTGAGATAAATGAATTGATCAACTATATTTTCAATAAAATCTAGAGAAGTCACAACTTTGTCAATAAATACCACTATCGTGATACTTGCTTGAGCCCATATAAGGATTTGTTTAACTTAGAAACAAAATTTTCTTTTCCCTTTACAACAAAACCTTTAGGTTGTTTCATGTAAACCTTTTCAAAAAGATGTCCATTTAGAAATTCTGTCTTAACATCCATCTAATGAAGTTCTAAATTATAGTGCGCCACAAGTGACATGATAATTTGAAAAGAATCTTTGGATGAAACAAGTGGGAAGGTTTCATTTCAATCAATGCCCTCTCGCTGAGTGAACCCTTTAGCAACCAATCTTGCATTCTTTCATTCAACATTCTCTTTCAAATCCAATTTGCTTTTGGAAACCCGCTTGTTGTCTATAGTTTTAGCATTTGGAGGAAGTTCAGTAAGTTCCCAAACTTTATTCTATTCCATGGAATTCATTTCATCTTCCATGGCATTTTTCCATTTATCTAACTTAGGATTGTCAATGCTTAATTATAAGTGACACGATCAAGAATATGTCCAATATTAAAATCGCTCTTCAATAAATATGTAATGTAATCATTGGGCAATGTATACTTCATTTTCCTTTGCGATGTGGCTCAGAAATTGACACAATCATCGTTGGAGGATGAAGTTCCTCCAGGTTCCTCAATTCTTCATTAACAGTTTCAATTGATTGTGAACCAACTCTTCCTATGTAACAGGAACTGGAACAACTTGATTTGATTCAACAAAAAGTTCTTTCAATGTACAACTGTCATTATCATCAAAATCATTCTCCAAAAATTTAGCAGTAATGGACTCAACAATTCTAGTGTCACGATTTGGACAATAGAGCTTATATCCTTTTGATCTATCGGGGGAATCAATAAGGTAACCAGGAGTGGATTTCGAGTATAATAATTTCATAAAAGGATTATAAATCCTAACCTCAGCTGATATCCCCAAACTTTGAAATGAGCCGAACTTGGCTTACATCCTATCCATAATTCAAAAGGTGTCTTTGCAATAGCTTGGAACTCTGTTCAAAAAATATATAGCAGTTTTCAAGGTTTTACCCCATAGATATTTTGATAAATTTGTTCTACTCATCATGCGCTTGACCATATCTTTTAGGGTCCGATTACGTCTTTCAGAAACGCCATTCTGCTTAGGTGTTCATGGCATGGTGTATTGATGCACTATTCTAGACCTTTGTAAAAACTTCGCAAAGATTACCAATATTTTGACCAAACGTGTTATACTTGCCGTAGTACTCACTAACATGGTTGGATCTTGCAACTTTGATACTTTTTCTACATTATTTCTTTACTTCTATTTTGAAAATCTTGAATATCTCAAGTGCATGGGATTTGTCATTAATCAGTTAAGCATATCCATATCATGAGAAATCATCAATGAAAGTTGTGAAGTATTTGTTCCCACATATGGTAGAAGGTAAAGGTCCACTAATATCAGTATGTATCAAGTCCAAAATACCATCGTTCCTAATGGAACCTTTCCTTGGAGACTTAATTAGCTTTCCTCTTACACAATCCACGTGTCAAAATCGAAAAGTCTAGAGAGGAAAGTATCTCAACCTCTACCAATCTTTCCATTCTATCCCTTGAAATGTGACACAATCGCTTATGCCACAACATAAAGGATAATTCACAGATTAGAAACCGTTTCTTTAGCACATTAGTAACACAAAAGACCTCACCAAAAGAAGTCGAAGTCCATTTATAAAAGGCCTTTCCAATCAAACGAGAATCATAAAATAACTCAATCATCCCATAACAAAATTAAATTCCATCTCATCCTCCATACAAAAATTGTATTCTCTAAAACAAGAGAAAAAACCAGACTTTAAAGACAACTTCATTACTCCTATGAACTCAACCTTCACTTAAACTCTATTTCCAACACACAAGCTCACTTCATTCTCACTTAGCCTATGTTCGGTTGTGAACCCCTGCAAAGAATTCACAATACGAATACTAGCTCTGAGGTCTAACCACTGGAATTCAAAGGCACATCTACGAAGAAAGATTCAAAACAAACTAAGGTCAAGGACATACGTGTAGAACTCTTCTTTTTTCTAACCAGGTTTTAAACTTAAAGAAATCTTTTTGACAATGAACCATCTTTTTGCACAACTTACATTGATCATTTTTCTTTATAGTTTCTTTGGGCCCACCAGAAGTTTGACCTCCAAAATTTTTATTTTGCGAATTTCGGTGTGAGTTATTGTCCCTATGGAACTTAGACTTAAGGTTATAAGGAAACCCCTTGTTCTGTGATGGCTAAAAAGCCAATTGTATAGTTTCAACAGTCTCATGCCGCTTCTTATACCAATATTGGACTCATAAGGTAATAAGGTCATTTGAATCCCATTTATCTCGTTGAACATTATAAGCAACCTTAAGCTGATTAAATTGGCTAAGAAGGCTATTTAAAACATGATATACTAGGAAAGGCTCTGCAATGGAAATATCAAGAACCTTTAGCTTAGATGATAAATTTATCATCTTCATAACGTGTTCCTTAAGTCTACTCGTACCATCATATCTCATATTCATTAGTTTGTCCATCAGATCTTCAATTTCAGCTTTATCAGACTCAACAAATCTCTCTCTTATAGCATCTATAAAACCTTTGGCAATTTCATTGTCTAAGATAGCACCCACAATGGAATTGGATATAGAGCGGTTAATAATTTTTAAACAAAGTTTATTAGCCCTTTCCCACTTTTCATACTCAGCAGCATATTCAAGAATGCTCTTATCTATGGGTTTTGAAAGTTGCTTTTCCATTGCAAAATCTAAGCCTAAAAGACCAAGTGCTATTTCTACATTTCATTTCCATCTCACATAATTAGTCCTAGAAGTTTAAATAGTAGACAATTGACTCGAAAGAAAAGAGGCATTTAAAACTGTGGAAACATAAAATATCATATTTATTATCATCCAAACATAATTCATGTAGTCAATGGATGATAACATATCCATCTAATTACCATGAGCTATAAATTAGATAATCCGTAATTCAAGTCAAAATCATATGAATCTTATTATAGTAAGAGCCTAGATGCATCATTATAATGACATCTTTAGGTTGACAATCAACATGTTGTAAGGTACCCTTAAAACACATCATGAAGTGAATTAACAAAATCACATTGATTTTCGAAATACCAACATCTTTGGGTAAAAGGAAATTTCTAGACCAAAGTAAACTCGTTAACTACCTTATGTCATTCTCCAAAATATCACATACAATATTACCTTTGGGCAAGTTACTATTTGAAATCATTCAAAAATGCGATGCTAACACCTTTAAATTTTTATTGTGGTAGAGAAAATCGAATGAATAACAATGATTGTGCCACTTTGACAGCTACCACCCATTTTATTTTAAAATATTTTTCTTAGAGAAAAAATAATGATTGTCTCAAAGCCCATTAAAATTCAATTACGAAATAATAATTGTGCAACAAATCATAATCATCAACCGATGAAAGGCAAAATTCATATGTGATTAATAGACAAAATTGGCAACAAATTTCAATATATAGGAAAAGGTGAAATTTAAATGGACAAATAATAACTCCATTTAAATATAAACATTTTAATGAAAATATAAAAGTTGCCAATTTCAATTTTTTAATGTTAAACGGGTCAAAATTAAAAGTGGGTCAAATCCTTTTAAAATATAATTTTAGAACCCTTTTAAAATCTAAATTCAATATCTCCCTTTGGAAAATTGCGTTTTGGCCCTAGATTTAAAATTACAAAAAGGAACATTACAATTTAAAAATTAAAGAATAGGTCCTTCCTCTTTACAATTGCAAACAGTGCCTTATCTTTAAACGCATGTGGGTGCCCGTAATTACCTTATTACAACACAAGCCCCGCCTCTATTTGATCCTCATTTTTCATTTTTACAGAAAACCCCAAAACAACTTTTTTCTTCTTGGTTGCCGGCACCGTGGAAAGGACCACAAAATAGGTAGTCGTGCCCCCGTTGTTGCTGCTATTAGCAACAGCACCAGGACTCTGCCACAGCGGAATTTGATTTCGTAGGTTAAGATCCTGTTCAGCAATCACCCGAATTTGATTTCACAATTCCTCAATTTTGTGCCAAATTTTTTACAGAGAGACAAATTTAATGCAACTGCTTCTTTCATAGGCATCTTTGTATGTGCAAGTGGAGGAGAAATAAGAGGGTTGCATAGGAAGGTTAGGGGTGAGATTTTGGTGGAGGTGGATGAAGTTGACGAAAGGAAAGAGGATTTTGGTGTCTTGGTCATCAAGTAATAGATTCATTGTTTTTATTATTTGCGTGTTTGTTCAAAAAGTGGTTTTCATTATGGCTGTGTTTGCAAAGATGATTCTGCCACCGCTTGTGGTGGGTGTTGGTGCTGTTCTCAACTTTTGCACTATGAATCCACAGCTTCTAACAGTGACCTTGTAAGTTTATTTTTTATTTATAACTTTGAAAACTTAATAATTTCATGAACTTTGAATTGACAGGTTGTAGAAACTTCAAAATTATTTAGTCAGAAATCAAGAAAGAATATTGTTTTTATGAAGGATTCAGATCTTAGCATTAGGCTCTGATACCAATTATTGAATTTAACGATAATCATACTTAGAAACAAGAATCACAATTCTAAATTGATAGTTTAAAATTCATACATGCGGAAGACATCGTGAATATGAATATTAGCAACTAGATCTTTCATTCCTTGCTCCTTACAAAATATTAGTCGTCAATGGGGCAATCCAATAAAACAATATGGAGAGAAGAGGGACCTAGCTTTTATATAGAAATTTGTTGAGCTGTCCCTTTAATGACTCCAACCCTAATTAAGCTTTACATATATTTTCGGCTCACATACTTAAATTGCGACATTATGTAAAATATAACCCGCAAGGTGTAAAATAGCCCAATCGACCACTTAACATACTGTGCCTAATCACAGTATCATTATAAGCTATACATCTAACTCGTGAAACTTGCAATCAAATGGGAAGCCTATAATTTAGAATTATTCTAACAATAATAGCATTTTTATTTAAAAATTGTATCCATACAATGTAAACTTCATTTTAATAATAGAGGCTTGAAAATAGGTTTCTCATTGGTTCATGGAATATAGTTAAAATAGAAAAGGACATATAAAATGCACATTTCTACAAACATGCTTACACAAACCGTGTGGGCATTCCAGTTGCCAGTTGAGCATTAAAAAAATACAGACATAATCATCTGAATCTATCTTCAGTTTAAAAAAATTAGAACACAAACAAATTCTAGTTGACCAAATCTATGCCACTCTGGCCATGTCTATTTTCCCTTTCCCATCTTTTAGTAGGAAGGTTCTTTGGTGCAATAACTAGTGACATTACCAATCAATTGTTAGATTTCGAATCAGCATTTTACTAAAATGCTAAGAAGTAAAGCATTCTTTGTTAGTCTACGTTCAGTAAGTCAATGCAAATTAGTGACAAATAATGACAGCCCCACCCTACTCATTAGAAATGGATGCACATATTTAAAATAAAAACTACTTTTGCTCTTCTACAATCTATTTTCCAGTGCATTAGTAAAATGCTTAGATTCAATAACATAAATACATAAATACAACTCTAAGCTCAAGAATGAAGTAAAATATGTAGAGTGAACTAGCATTTCCAAGACAAGAAATTTCTAAATATGATAGTAAATTAGAAATTTCTGAATTTCATTACACGGATATCTTGTGCTCTAAAGGCCCAAACACTCAGTAACATAAGTAAACATAATAATAAATGTTAAACTTGTTACTGATCATATGTGAAGCCTCCAACAGAAGCTATGTGGAGGCACCAGTCAATCAAGACAAAATACAAAAGCCAAAAATTGTCTTCTTGGCCGAGTCATTATCTCCATCAAAGTTTCGCTGCCAAAGTACTCCCCTTCCAAACTCCTTCACGTCCTAGGCTCTCTTTGTTGGCCTATGACCGAAGTGATTATATTCTTTAGAGCAGGTATGATGAATGTATCTTTAGGAATGACTGATGTAATATTTATATTAATGGATGTTAAATATATCAACCTTGGAATGTAAGGCAGCCCACCCTTTATCAAATGTACTTGTCAATGTAATTAATGTTAATCAAGGTGATGTGAGACTCCAATAAATTAGATGGAGCCATGTGAATCTAATCTAACGGTGACAACTTCAGCCTAACCACTATAAATAGCAACTTTTGTAAATGGATGGAAAAAAGATACATTCAAGCACATATAATAATCTTCACTCATTGAACGTTTGTTTACATCATTTCTTACTTTGATTGCTCATCGTGTATATCGCATTCTTACTCCCAGTTCGTAATAAGCCTTGGAATCTCTAATTGGGTACCCATATGAAACCCACTAGAATTTGCTTACTTGGACTTCAATGGAACCCAACATTATTTGGCACATTTTTTGGATTCAATAGATTAGCACCGTCTATGAAAATCTTGATAGTTAACCACGAGAATCCCATGAAGAAAAGTCACGATCCTTGTGTAAGAAGATTCCTTAGTCTTTGAAGAAAATAGAGTGTCTTTGAAGAAAATAGAGTATCTTTGAAGAAAAGGGTTACTAAAAAGAATGCCTTGCTTGAAATGCCATTCTTATCCCTTGAAAAAGAGGGAGTGTTGACCACTTTAGAAACATCTTGAAAGTATCATGAGTACCAGTGACGAGAAATCTGCACCTCGGAGGGCCAGAAAATATCCTGAAGAAGTAGAATCCTCGCATACTGCCCAAGAGTCTCGTCATTGTTTCCATCAACATAATAGGCGGGGTGGAGCATAAGACGAATCAAGGGAGGATCTAGAATAGTTGTTAGACTCACAAGAGAAGTGGCCGCCATGGCTAAAAATATGAGGAACATTACTCAGCAAGATTTGTTAAGGAACATACAAAATCGAGGAGAATATCTAGTGCCCCCATATGCAACCAAGGAGTATGCATACTTTCAATGGAACTACTACAACGGTGAAGACGAGGACTAAAGCCAAATGGAAGGATATTAGCAATACTATGAGGAATTCCCTCAAGAAAGGAAGTGGGAATAAATACATCCACCAACCATGTTACCGACCAACCTTACAAGGCCCCTTTCAACTTTTAGCCAAATTATGATCCAGAGTACGTACTAAAGAGGTTTATAAGTGTTTTCGATAGATTATTTCTAGGACCGCTTAGAAGTAGGCAAGCTAAACAACTCCCTCTGTTAAGAAATAGACAGAATGATGAGCCTCGATTTAGAGTACAAGCCAAACCATTAGACAATAATGATAACCATCGGCCTAGAAATAGGCATACTAAGAGAGGCAAATAGGCAAGAAATCGAGTAAGACTGTCGTAGCCACCTCAAGAAACCCACGTTAGGACATGAGAGGATTCTGAGAAATTGTAGAGATCTTGTGACCTTGATGATAATGACGATAATCTGTCGTTCTCACAAGGAATTAGGAATGCTCCTGTACTAAACCATTTCACATGGCCTAAAATACTTAAGTACTATCGAAGAGGAGATCCTACAAAGCACCTTAATGGCTTCAAAACCCACATGAGTTTAAGAATTGCTACTCCTGCCATGAAGTGCAAAGATTTCTACCTAACTTTGAGTAGAGCGGAGATCTGGTATACCAAGCTCCCGATAAGAAGCATTCAATGCTGGCTGGATTTTTAGAAAACTTTCCTTAAATGATTTGCCACTGGCAAAGAGGGTTAAGAGATAATATAGTGCCTCCAGGACATGAGGCAGTAACCTCAGAAATCGTTGAAATTTTTTTGTCCCAATTTGCTGTGAAATGACCTACTGTGTGCAAGTCATTGGAAGAGAAGCATTGACGGCCATAAGGGGAAGGTTGGATATGATTTTTATTTTTTGAAGAAATGTGTACAATAAAGATCCAACTAGTTATGATGTCTTGTTGGAAATGATAAGGCGAGAGGCCATCAATAAAGAATTGAGGGATTACCAAAATCGGGAAATCGACTCTTGCCACCTTCCTAACTATACAGGAAGAGAGGACCCACATCTCATTTAATAGACAACTAGGTCGACAATCAGATTTTCTCAATTATGGACAAGTATTAGCTACAACAAAACTTAACAAAGTTTGAACTTTGGTGTACGAAGAGATGGACCCCAATGTAGAAATGTATCAGGGGAGATCGAATCAACAACTATCTCAAATAGGAAGAGGTAGGGGACGAGGCACGAGAACTAAAAATAGGGTTGATGCACCCCCTTATTTTACGTACTAACACGACTGTATGATAGGATATCGCGAATCACCCAAGTAATTAGAAGAGAAATAATCGCTCACAAAGAGATGAAACCCCTAGACAAGGTTGACAACCTAGGATTTATGGTCGCTAGAGTAAGAGCAGCTCCGAACGAGGGCGAAAGAATGATGGTGGAAGACTTGAAGATGGTCAAAGGCATTGAAAGAGACCCCTAGCCAACGTAGGACGCGAGACCGTTAGAGAAATTGATACCATATTCGAAGGCCCATAAGTTTGGTGAGAATCTAGAAATACCCAAAGGAATTATGCAATGGAAGCCAAAGAGGTGGAACCCCAAATAATTCTAGACACCTTAGTGGCACTAAGACATAAATATTGGATGACTAAAGTATACTTCAGATTTTTAGTCTCATTGGAGACCCATTTTCGACATAAGAAACATTCGATTTGAAAAATGATATCTAAATAAAAGTTGTAGCTCTTTGAGTTAGGTTTCCAACGCACTTTGAATTACCTCAATCGGATATCGGGAGAAAACGTTATGATAGAAAAACTGAAAGCTGTGCAATGTCAACCGGACTACAACCGGTCGACCGAAATTGCCTGAAATGAAAATTCTCGTTTTTTCTCTAGAATTTAAATATTTATTTTCATCAATTATTTTCTCAAAGGGCCACCCACGTTTTTGGCAATAAAAACCCCACTAAATTGAAGCATTTAACCTCAAACTTAAATGCCACCCATGTTTTCTCTCTTAAATGAAATTTGACCCTTCATTTGCTTTAAGTTATGGGATATTTACCTACAAATAGAGACCTTATTTCACTCATTTTTTCTCACAACAAAAGCAAGAGCTTTTACATACTAAAGAAAGAGTTTCCAAGAGAGAAAAGGAGAGGAAGGAAAACTATTTTTCCTAGAAGTTTAAGAAGTGTTTTCAAACATCAATTCTCAACGATTTTTCAAACATCCAAGGAGTGCATTTCTTTCAACGTCCAAGTTTCATCAAAGTTTCCAATCCAAGTTTTAAAAGTTTCAAAAGCATCAATCAAGGTAGGTAGAGGTGCAATGTGTTTAATCGTGTTAAGTTATAAGTTTCGATTCATGTTAATGTTTGTATGTCAAATGGTACTCCGGTACGGCATATCCCTCTATGTTAATGGTTGTATGTCAAATGGTACACCGGTACGACATATCCCTCTATGTTGAAGAAATGTTCGTATGTCAAATGGTGCCCTCGGGTACGGCATACCCCTTCATGTCAAATGGTGCCTCCGGGTACGGCATGTATGAAAAGTTATAAAGTTAATATTTTGAAATGTATAGCTTGATCACGAATGCACCTATGACACCTATTGAGTTTTTCAACTCACGGGTTTAATCCCATCTCTACAAATTGAAGGAATTCTACCTCGAGCATGGATGGAGGAGAATATGGAGACTGATGCAACGAGCCCATGGAAATCCGGTGAATAAGTGATTTGGATTTATTTTTATGAAATGTTTTTCAATGTTATTTCTTTAAAGTTTTGAATAACGCAGAATGCGAGAACAAGTTATGTTTTCTTCAAATAAATTACATTTTGTTGTTATTTAAATTATTATCCGAAGATGTAAGCTTCCGCTAAAACCTATACACTTGTTACTAAACCGCCAGTTAAGCTAAGTAAAGTAAGTAGCGTTCCGGTCCACTAGGGGTTGGGGCGTTACAAAAGATCCCCTAATGGCAAGCTTTATAGTTAACAACAACCAACCTCCCAATGAAAAAAGTCCAGCACATCAGGTTTATCCAAGATGATGCTATTGAAGTGCATTATCCACAGTGTGACTCTATGGTTGTAAGGTCATAACAGCTCGAAATGGTCTTAAGAAAGTGTTCATAGACAATGGGAGCTCAATTAACATCATATATGGAGCTACATTTGATAAAATGGAACTTGACCATGAGTTAACCCTGATTACCTACCCTTGTATGGATTCACCGGTGACAACATCATCCTAAGAAACAAAATTACTCTAGCGATAGAGATGGGCGTTGCACATCTGATGGCTCACCAATTTACGGAGTTTTTGGTAGTAGACCTTCACTCTACTTATTACGTAGTGCTTGGAAGGACCGCTTTGAAGGAATTACAGGCTATCACTTCCATTCACTATCTCTATATGAATTTTCCAATGGAAAATGGCGAAGTGCTAGGGAATGATATTCTAAGTCCATTAGAAAAGCCAAACCCAGAAGTATAAATGATGCAAACCCCGAACCCACAACGAGATTGACGAACCCAAGAAAGCCAAATTAATCCAAGAGTTTAGAATTAACCCAAAAGAAATTCGAACCAAAAAACCCAACAAGAACGACGCTTGAAAGACCCCTTGATCACACAATCCAAGAATTAAATTCGGTTGTTTGAACGCCACAAGTTAACACTTGATAAGTTCGAAATTGCTCAATGAAGAACGATGAAGAAAGACAATACGCCTCACTTTTAATTCAATATCAAATAATGTCAAAAGTTTTTTAACAATTGAATAGAAACTCTTATTTATACTAAACCTAAAAACTAGGTAAAAATTGTGTAAAATTCGAGCATAATCCCCAAAATATGGAAAAGAATCAAAATCTAACAAAATATGAAAAATTGGAAAATTCGCCAAATTTTTGGCTTGTGCGACCGTATGGTTCAACAAAAATGCCGATTTGAGTTTCGGTACGCCACCATGCGGCCGCATGGTGTTTTTGCTGTGCGGTCGCACATGCTTATTTTTAGCCTCCGGTTTCGTCGCTTGATAAAAAATTGATCCAAGTTTGATTCGACTTTCGACCCGAACATGAAAGTTGCTCCATTTTGAGTCCCGAACATGGTTCCATCAATGGTTTCTTGAACGAGCAATCCCATCGCTTGTTTCACTTGCTTTGCCCTTGATCGCGTCATTGGTTCGCCATGGACTATCAACGGGTCTCGTCTCGCACTTGCCTTCGTCGGGCTCGACTCCTGGATCATATTATCCCCTCTCTCTTCAAAAGGATTCGTCCTCAAATCTGAACCTGCATCAAACAGAGAGAGATCAGATACATTAAAAGTAGCCGAAACATTGTACTTACCTGGAAGGTTCAACTTGTAAGCATTATCGTTATCTTTTCAATCACTTAAAATGGACCATCGCCCCTTAGTTGCAACTTGGACTTCCTTTGCTCCGAAAACCGCTCCTTCCTAAAGTGCACCCAAACCTAATCTCCTAGCTCGAATGTCACGCGCTTCCTACCTTTGTTCGCCTGCGACGCAACTAACTTACTTTTGTTTTCAATTTGCGCTTTTACCTTTTCATGGAGTGACTTAACCAATTTCGCCTTCTTTTTGCCATCTAAACTACCACGTTCATTCACAGGTAAATGAATTAAATCAAAAGGACTTAGTGGATTAAAACCATATACAATTTCAAATGGAGAACATGACGTAGTAGAGTGAATAACTCGATTATATGCAAATTCAACAAATGGTAGACACTCCTTCCAACTCTTCAAATTTTTGTTGATTACTGTGCGTAACAATTGTATCATAATCTTATTCACTACCTCGGTTTGCCCATCCGTTTGTGGGTGACAGGTTGTGGAAAATAGTAACTTAGTGCCAAACTTATCCCACAAAACTCTCCAAAAGTGACTCAAAAATTTGACATCCTGATCTGACACTATGCTTTTAGGAACCCCATGTAAATGCACAATCTCTTTGAAGAATAAGTCAGCAATGTTCGTAGCATCATCAGTTTTGTGACCTGGTATAAAATGTGCCATTTTGCTGAACCTATCTACAACCACAAAAATAGAATTCCAACCTCTCTTAGTCCTAGGTAAACCTAAAACAAAGTCCATCGAGATATCAACCCAAGGCTCACTAGGTGTAGGTAAAGGTGTGTACAAACCTTGAAGTAAAACCTTAGATTTAGCCTTTTTACAACCTATGCATCGACTACAAATTTGTTCAACACCACTTTTCATCTTAGGCCAATAAAAATGCTCCTTCAATATATCTAAAGTTTTTTGAACCCCAAAGTGTCCTATCAATCCACCACTATATGCCTCCCTTACTAAAAACTCCCGAATAGAACAATTAGGAACACATAACCTATTTTCCCTGAATAAATACCCCTCCTGCCTAAAGAACCTATCAACCACCCCTTTTCTGCATGACAAATAAATATTTGAAAATTCAACATCTTTTTCATACAATTCTTTAATATGTTCAAACCCAAGTAACTTAGAATCAAGAGTAGTTAGCAATTCCTACTTTCGCCGACAACGCATCCGCCACCACATTTTCCTTGCCTTGTTTATACCGAATGACGTATGGAAAGGTCT
>NW_019247146.1:28733-29743 GCF_002742605.1 Olea europaea var. sylvestris | reverse complement strand
TATGCAATAGGCCTCCGATCCTGCATTAAAACTGCTCCAATCCCTATTCCTGATGCATCACACTCAATCTCGAATGTTTTATCAAATTTAGGTAATGCCAAAACAGGTGCTTCACACAATCTACCTTTAATAGTATTAAATGCAAGTTCCTGTTCATCACTCCAATAAAACCTACACTCTTTTTAACTACTTCCGTGAGTGGTGCGGTGATAATGCTAAAATCCTTCACAAATCGCCTATAAAAACTAGTCAAACCATGAAAACTCCTAACTTCCGTTATGCTTTTAGGTGTCGGCCAATCTCTAATAGCTTTTATCTTTTCATCGTCTATTTCTACCCCATTAGCACTAACCACAAAACCAAGAAAAATAACTCTATCCATACGAAACGTGCATTTCTTAAGATTAGCATAGAGTTGTTCTTTCTTTAAAACAATTAACACACACTTTAAATGTTTCAAATGCTCTCCTAGGTCTTTGCTATAGATTAAGATGTCGTCAAAATAAACCACAACAAATTTTCCTATAAAAGCATGCAAAACATGATTCATTAAACGCATAAATGTGCTAGGTGCATTTGTGAGTCCAAACGGCATAACCAACCATTCATATAAACCATATTTAGTTTTAAAAGCCGTTTTCCATTTATCACCCTCCCGCATACGAATTTGATGATACCCGTCAATTTTAGAAAATATGCAAGAACCATGTAATTCATCAAACATGTCATCCAACCTAGGTATAGGGTGATGATACTTTACCGTTATGTTATTGATAGCCCTACAATCCACGCACATTCGCCATGTTCCATCCTTTTTTGGTACAAACAAAATCGGTACCGCATAAGGACTCATGCTTTCCCTCACGTATCCTTTGCTCATTAACTTCTCCACTTGCCTTTAAAGCTCCTTAGTCTCCTCGGGATTACTCGATAAGCCGATCGATTTGGAATGACAGCTCCAGGTATGAAGTCAATTTGATGTTCAATGCCTCGAATAGGCGGCAATCCAC
>NW_019247146.1:19404-27375 GCF_002742605.1 Olea europaea var. sylvestris | reverse complement strand
AGCCCTTGTGTGTGTTTCGAGTGACTTTTGGTGAGGCAGTAAAATAAAATTTTAGTGTTAGGATGTCAGAAAGGGCAGAATCAGACTCAAGCCGACAAGGTAATAATAGCAATGCATCGGAGGATTTAGTGCAAAGGTTTGAGAGGGCGTTTGGAGATGTGAGAAATAGGTTGGAGAAGCAGGAAGCTTGGATGAATAGATTAGATATATCGGTGGCTAATTTTAGTCGGGGGCATCGAGTGGATATATCCAAATTCAGAGGACCGGATAGATGGGAGCCTAGGAGGGAAAGGCGAAAGGAGTATGGATATGGGAGTGACATGGGCGAAGATGAATTTTACGGTGTTAAGATGGGAAGGATGAGGAATAGAGGCGATAGGTTCGATAGACGGGGTCGGAACGATCGCGGGGAGGAGTTGGATGGAAACTTGGGAAATATAAAAATGACAGTTCCTTCATTCAAAGGAAGGAGTGATCCCGAGGCATACTTGGAGTGGGAAAGGAAGGTTGAAATGATCTTTGAGTGTTATAACTACTCGGAGGAGAAAAAGGTGAAGTTAGCAGTTTTGGAGTTCAGTGACTATGCAATTTCATGGTGGGATCAAGTGATTATTTCACAATGTAGGAGTGGGGGAAGACCAATCAGTACTTGGGAGGAATTGAAGTCATTGATGAGAAAGAGGTTTGTTCCTAGCCACTATTACAGAGAGATCCATCAAAAACTGTAAGGTCTATATCAAGGGTCGAAAAGTGTAGATGACTATCATAAGGAGATGGAAATACTCATGATTAGAGCCAATGTGGTAGAGGATCGGGAGGCTACCATAGCACGATTCTTGAATGGGTTGAATAGGAAAATTGCCAATGTAGTGGAGTTGCAACATTATGTGGAGTTGGAAGACCTGTTGCATGTGGCTATGAAGGTAGAGAGACAACTGAAGAGGAAAGGGGCAGCTAGGCAGCCGTTAGGAACTTCGAGTGTTAATCCATCTTGGAAGCCAGGGTAGAACAAAAACAACAAAGGTGATAAAGCAGTACCTAAAGGTAGGAATGAGTGGCAAAAAGGGAAAGAAGAAAGTGCTAGCAAGACAGCACCCAAAATAGATTCACAACCATCAAAGGATCGAGACATCAAGTGTTTCAGATGCTTGGGGTCAGGGCACATTGCTTCTCAATGCCCAAATAAACGGGTAATGGTTTTGTTGGATAATGGAAAGGTGGTGAGTGAAAGTGAAGGAGAGTTTGAGGACATGCCTGCATTGGAGGACGTTGAAGAAGAAGAAAAATTGGAGTTTGCCGTTGGGGAATCGTTGGTGTCAAGGAGAGCTCTTAACACTCAAGTCAAAGTGGATGATTCGGAGCAGCAGCGAGAAAATATATTCCACACACGTTGTTACGTCAACGATAAGGTAGTATGATTATTGATGGTGGGAGTTGCACGAATGTAGCTAGTACAACTTTAGTTGAGAAATTAGGACTAGCATTGTTAAGACACCCTAGGCCTTATAAGTTGCAATGGTTGAATGAAAGTGGGGAAGTTATGGTGAATAAAAGAGTTTTAATTAATTTCTCAATTGGGAGTTATAGTGACAAAGTAGTATGTGATGTGGTGCCTATGCATGTGGGTCATATCTTGTTAGGAAGACCATGGCAATATGATAGAAGAGTCACACATGATGATATAGGAATCGTTATAGCTTTGTCAAGGATAGGAAGACTATTACTCTTGCGCCATTAACACCGGCACAAGTGTATGGAGATCAAATCAAGTTGAAAAGTGAGGAAGACGAGAGAATAAGAGAGTCAGGAAAAAGGAGAGGCAATAGTGAAACCATCAATAAGAGAGAAAATAGTGAGGTGGCTGAGAGTGGAGAAAAGAGAGAGAAGCCACATGAGCAGAGAGAAAAAGAGTCAGTTGAGAGGAGAGAAAAAGAGTCAGCTGAGCAGAGAGAAAAGCCAAAGGTCAACTTCTATGCAAAAGAGAGTGAGTTGAAAAAGGCTATGAGCGATAATAGGCAAATGATATTGTTAGTGTACAAGGAATCCCTCATCAATTTCGAGGATTCTAACACATCCCTCCCTAGTTTGGTTAAGTCTTTATTGCAGGAGTTCGACGATGTGTTTCCTGAGGAGATGCCAAGTGGATTGCCACCAATCAGAGGCATCGAGTACCAGATTGACTTTGTACCTGGAGCTGTCATACCGAATCGACCAGCTTACCGAAGCAATCCCGAGGAGACGAAGGAGCTTCAAAAGCAAGTGGAGGAGTTGATGAGCAAAGGTTATGTCAGGGAGAGCATGAGTCCATGTGCTGTACCTATCTTGTTGGTGCCTAAGAAGGACGGGACTTGGAGAATGTGCGTCGATTGCCGACCTATTAACAATATCACGGTAAAGTATCGTCACCCAATACCTAGGCTAGATGATATGCTTGATGAGTTGCATGGTGCTTGCATTTTTAGTAAGATTGATCTTAAGAGTGGGTATCATGAAATTCGCATGCGGGAGGGTGATGAATGAAAAACGGCGTTTAAGACTAAGTATGGGTTGTATGAATGGTTAGTTATGCCGTTTGGACTCACTAATGCACCGAGCACTTTTATGCGTTTAATGAACCATGTTTTACGTGCTTTCATTGGGAAATATGTTGTAGTTTATTTTGATGATATCTTAATCTATAGCAAAAACCTAGATGAGCATTTAGAACATTTAAATTGTGTGCTTGTTGTGTTGCGAAAGGAACAACTATATGCTAATTTCAAAAACTGCACATTTTGCATGGATAGAGTTGTTTTCCTAGGATTTGTGGTTAGTGCTAACGGGGTGGAAGTCGATGAAGAAAAGATAAAAGCTATAAAGGAATGGCCAACACCTAAGACTATAACTGAAGTTAGGAGTTTTCATGGATTGGCTAGTTTTTATAGGCGATTTGTAAGAGATTTTAGCACCATCACCACACCGTTGACTGAAGCTTAAACAGGTTAGTGCTTTGCCGGATCCAGGAAAAGTGGATTTCTATTTAGGTGCTTTAGCACAGGAGATAATGTAATGAAATAGTAAAGAAAAGTGTAGGTTTTCATTGGGGAGAATCTCAAGAAATTGCATTTAACACAATTAAGGATAAGCTATGTAAACCACCTGTTTTGGCATTACCAAATTTTGATAAAACATTCGAGGTTGAGTGTGATGCATCAGGAATAGGTATAGGAGCAGTGTTAATGCAGGAAAGGAGACCTATTGCTTACTTTAGCGAAAAGTTGAGTGGGGCAGCATTGAATTACCGACATATGACAAGGAGTTGTATTCACTTGTTCGAGTATTGAAGACTTGGCAGCACTACTTATGGCCAAAGGAATTCGTGATACAAACCGATCATGAATATTTAAAGCATTTGCGAGGTTAAGGTAAGTTGAACAAAAGACATGTGAGATGGGTGGAGTTTATCGAGACATTTTCCTACGTCATCAAGTACAAACAAGGTAACGAAAATATAGTTGCTGATGCGTTGTCTCGAAGGTACGTGCTTTTAAATTCATTAAGTACTAAATTACTTGGTTTGGAACATATTAAGGGCATGTATGAATTTGATTGTGATTTTTCTAGTATTTATGCTTCATGTGACAAAGGTGCATTTGATAAATTCTATAGGCATGAAGGATATTTGTTTAGGGAAGATAAGTTGTGCATTCCTAATTGTTCTTTGCGTGAATTATTGGTAAGGGAAGCACATGGGGATGGTTTAATGGGACACTTCAGGGTTCAAAAGACTTTAGACATGTTAGGGGAACATTTTTATTGGCCTAAAATGTGACATGACGTAGAACAAATATGTGGAAAGTGCATAACTTGTAAAAAGGCTAAGTCTAAGGTTCAACCCCATGATTTGTATACTCCTTTGCCTGTACCTAGTGAACCTTGGGTGGATATATCTATGGACTTTGTGTTAGGTTTGCCTAGGACAAAAAGGGGTCGGGATTCAATATTTGTAGTGGTCGATAAGTTTAGTAAGATGGCGCACTTCATAACATGTCATAAAACTGACGATGCTACTAATATTACAGACTTATTCTTTAGGGAAATAGTACGTTTACATGGAGTACCTAAACGTATAGTGTCTGATAGGGACATGAAGTTTTTGAGTCATTTTTGGCGTGTTCTGTGGAGTAAGTTAGGAACTAAGTTATTATTTTTTACAACTTGTCACCTACAAACAGATGGACAAACTGAGGTAGTTAATCGAACTATGACTCAACTACTTAGGACAGTAATCAATAAAAATCTGAAATCATGGGAAGAGTGTTTACCGTTTATAGAATTTGCATATAATCGAGCTACACATTCTACTACTTCATTTTCTCATTTTGAAATTGTTTATGGTTTTAATCCACTAACACTTATGGATTTAACGCCTTTGCCTGTGCATGAACGAGGTAACTTGGATGGGAAATAAAAAGTCGAGATGGTGAAAACACTCCATGAAAAGGTCAGAATGCAGATCGAAGAGAAAGGAAAGCTGATTGCATCAAAAGCAAATAAAGGAAGAAGACGCGTTACATTTGAGCCTGGAGATTGGGTCTGGGTGCATTTTAGAAAAGAGAGTTTTCCAGAGCAGAGGAAGTCAAAATTGCAACCACGAGGCGATGTACCGTTTCAAATCATCGAGAGGATCAATGACAATGCATACAAAGTGGATTTACCAGGTGAGTACAATATTTCGGCTACTTTTAATGTATCTGACCTCTCTCTATTTGATGCTGGTTCAGATTCGAGGACGAACCCTTTTAAAGAGGGAGGGGATGATATGATCCAGGAGTCGAGCCTGACGAAGGCAATTGCGAGACGAGACCTGTTGATAGTTGATGGCGGACCAATGACGCGATCAAGGGCAAAGCAAGTGAAACAAGCGATGTGATTGCTCGTTCAAGAAATCATTGATGAAACCATGTTCGGGACTCAAAATGGAGCAACTTTCATGTTCGGGTCGAAAGTCGAATCGACTTGGATCAATTTATTTTCAAGCGATAAAAGCGGAGGCAGAAAACAACACCATGCGGCCGCACAGGCAAAACTCCATGCGGCCGCACACATGCATATTGAAAATAAAAATTGCCTTTCTTGATGAACCATGTGACCGCATGGATTTACACCATGCAGCCGCACAAGCCAAAAAAATTGGCGAATTTTCGATTTTTGGCCGAATTTCCTAGTTTCGATAGAATTCTTATGAAATCAAATTATTACCATAATTTGATGGTTTTGGACGTTTTTATTCATTAGTATAAATAGGAGATTACTTTTCATTGTAACAACTTTTGAACTTTTGACTTTTGAATTAATATTATAGAGAGAAATTTCTTCTTTCAATTTATTGTTCTTCTTGAACAATCTTGGAATTTATCAAGATTCAACTTCTTGTAGCGTTCTATCAATCGGATTGTAGGTTCTTTTAATTGTAATCAAGGGGTTTTAGGTTCTTCGCTAATTAAGGGTTTCTTGGTTCAATTCTTGGGGTTCAAGATCCAAAACCGGGTTAGTATTGGCGTTCTTGGGTTCCGTATCAATCTCGTTGTGGGTTTCGTAGTTTCCATTTCTATGGGGTTCGCATCAAATATGCCCCGTTCCCAAACACTTAAAACATTTGATGTCCCGATTGCGCGACGGTTGTGCCTCCGATTTTGATATTGGTTTGCTAGCATTTTCATCCTTACCCTTTTGCCAATCATTTTTACCGCTAGGTGCAGCCCCGTTTTTGTTGTTGTCATCCCACTTCGATTTTCATGTTCGATTAGGAGTCGAAGTGCCTAACGGTTGCCTAGACGTCCCCTTCCTCTTCAATTGCCACTCGACCTTCATTGCCACATGTAACATGTCCTCGATTTCCACATAATGTTGCAATATCCCGATTTAACCCATTCAAGAACCGTGCCATGGTAGCTTCCCGATCTTCCCCCACATTAGCCCGAATCATAAGAATTTCCATCTCCTTGTGATAATCCTCTACGCTTTTCGGTCCTTGGTACAAACCTTGCAATTTTTGATGGATTTCCCTATAATAGTGACTCGGAACAAACCTCCTCCTCATCAACATCTAAACTCATCCCAAGTGCTAATTGGCCTTTCCCCACCCCTACGCCGTGATGCAAGTACTTGATCCCACCAAGATATCACGTAATCCACAAATTCAAGCACCGCCAATTTTACCTTTTTCTCCAAATAATTATAGCACTCAAAAATTATCTCAACCTTCCTTTCCCACTCTAAAATGCTTTCGGATCGCTTCTCCCCTTAAATTGCAGAATAGTCATTTTAATACTCCCCAAATTTCCATTTACTTCATCTCCCAAGTTATTCCTACCCCGTCTTTCCATCCTATCGTCCCTATGCCTCGCTCGACCCATATCAATGTCATTTTCATCAAAATCATCCTCATCACTACGATACTCATCCCACCTTCCTCTCCTAGATTCACGCTTGCCAGGCCCCCTAGCATTAGACATCTCCACTTGTCCCCGGCTAAGATTAGCAATTGTAGTACCCATTTGTGCCATCCATTCCCCTTGCCTATCCACCTCCTCCCTAACATCACCAAGTACCCTTTCAAACCTCCTTATCATGTCCTCCGATGCATTGTTGTTATTACCGTTTCGGCTTGAATTAGAACCTTCTCTTTCCGACATCATATCACACAATTTTTTTATGCCTCACAAAGATTTCACTCGGAAAACACTCATTATGGCTTTTTCCCTCTATTAAACTCCCACTCGGCCTTTTACGACTCAAAGTCTCCCTCCAAGTACTTCAAAGAACCAAGTGAACTAAATCAATTGTTTTACCGGGAATTCAGACAAACCGGATATTAATCGAAGACCACGAGACTCAAAGGACTTGAATAAGTGGAAGAGATGAAAGTTTTGACATGAATATGTGAATAGACTCAAAAGAAGAATGAAAGACTCGAACCCAATTGAATATCCCAAAAATCAAACATAATGTAGGAATTGTTGTTGGTAGAAAAAACACAAAATCAAACAATGATATCAAATATATATATATATATATATATATTTTTTTTTTTTGTGAATAATATTTCGAGATGAACAGTACCTCGAATGTACAGTAACCCATTTTTTTGTATTTTTTTTTTACTCCTTGATGAAAGAAGATGATTAACTACCAACAACTAAACGAAACAACGAAAAGAAAAACAAGGACGAAGAAGAACTAAGAAAGAACAATTAAAATAGAAGAAGAAACTAAGAAAACAAAATTAACGACTTAACAAATAAAGAAAAGATATAACCTTCAATTAATTTGGAGCCAAAGTTTTGATACCAACCGATGCAAACCCCGTAGCAACGTTGACTACAAAACTCACAACGAGATTGACGAACCCAAGAAAGCCAAATTAATCCAAGAGTTTAGGATTAACCCAAAAGAAAGTCGAACCAAAAACCCAACAAGAACGATGCTTGAAAGACCCCTGGATCATGCAATCCAAGAATTAAATCTGATTGTTTGAACGCCACAAGTTAACGCTTGATAAGTTCGAAGTTGTTCAATGAAGAATGATGAAGAGAAACAATACGCCTCACTTTATTTTGATATCAATAATGTCAAAAGGTTTTTTTAACAATTGAAGGGAAACTCTTGTTTATACTAGACCTAAAAACTAGGTAAAAATCGTGTAAAAGTCAAGCATAATCTCCAAAATATGGAAAAGAATCAAAATCTTACAAAATATGGAAAATTGCCAAAATTGGAAAATTCGCCAAATTTTTGGCTTGTGCGGTCGCATGGTTCAACAAGAAATGTCATCTTGATTTTCGGTATGCCACCATGCGGCCACATGGTGTTTTGCCTGTGCGGCTTATTTTCAGCCTTCGATTTCGTCGCTTGATAACAAATTGATCCAAGTTGATTCGACCTTCGACCCGAACATAAAAATTGGACCATTTTGAGCCTCGAACATGG
>NW_019247146.1:11287-14840 GCF_002742605.1 Olea europaea var. sylvestris | reverse complement strand
TAGATCGTACTATCACAAGTTCGCAGGTCAATAAATGAAGGTTCTCCTAGATTTGATTGCTTCAACACTTAAGATTATACTCAATTACTTGCCTTGCCTTGAAGGTGTAATTTTATCAACCGAATGTCCAAGGGCTTAATCCATACTATCGTCTCTTTTGTTTTTCATTTTCTGGATTTTTTTGTCATCTTCTCATTTGCTTTCCATATAACCCTTGTAACAAGCTTTTGACCGATGACTCCCAGACCAGTTGGGCTTAGGGCACCAGGTTTTACACCCTTACAAGCTTATTCACTCGAGTTATAAAGGCTCGATTTGATGGCTTTTTACTAACCTCTTCTCCTCCTGCTTTCTGTATGACCCTTATAGCGAGCTTTGAGCCGGTGACTCCCAAACCAATTGGCTTTAGTGCACTAGATTTTGAAGAATCCTACAGACTTACTTGCTCGAGTCATAAAGGTATGGAAAAAGGTATCCTGGTTTTTTAACTTAGGTTTATGCCCTTAATTATTTTTCTAGACATTTGGTCTCTAAAATCAACCCCCATTTTAAGACTTTTACCTAGTCTTCATCTCACCTATCTAGGCAATCTATGATTGTTAAATCATCTCCAAACCTCATGCAACAAATTTGGCTTATGGATTCACGAAATAGAGGGTTTCTAGTTTTTCTTATTTTATTCAAAAGAACCAATCACTAATCTAATTTGTAGTATATGAGTGGTGTGCATAAGGAATGTCAAGTATTACATCAACAAGTATCAGTTAACCAAATTCTACACTATATCCACAATTCCTAACGCATACCTATTCCAATAATCACATCATTGCCAGTAAGGCTAACAAACACACACAAATATGCAATGAACTTAATACAGCATATTGATACAATAATCATTCATCAAGCACACAACATGCAACATTAAATGAAAGTATTGACGGATTGTGATAGATTTAAAACAGATTACATGCTGATAGTTTAGTCCAAATTTTTACTATTATCCCCCAAACTTATACGTTATATTGTCCTTAATGTGAAAAGTAAAAGTTTAAAAAGGCGAAATCTTAAGGACATGTGCAAATTGAAAGGAAGAAAATGAGTTAAACAAAACTCCCCTGATCACTGTGGTGTTGGTGACTGAAAACTGGGTCCCACCGTCCTCTAATGGCAGGGGAGAGAGATGGGCCAAGATATGCCTCAATTGGTCCAACGGCTGAACCTGCTCTGCCTATATAGCTCTCATTATATTACTATGTGCTCTAGCTTCTTCCTCCATGCTCCGTATTCTTTCCTAAGTTTCATTTATCCTTATCTGTATGTCATCCACTCAGCCTGCATGCACACTCAGTCGCTCGTTCATAGTACCCATCTTCCTCCTAGCTACTCGGGCCTCATGATAAGTCATTTGTGCCATGGATTGGGTGGTACTGATGTCACGTCGGGTTGTCTACATTTTTGTCGTCAAAGTCCCTAAAACTTGTTGGATACCCTGTATATCGGGCTTGTTCTTGTGAGAGTCACAAACATCTGACAATACTGTGTATCAACTCTCATCGATGGTGTAAGAACCTGTGGCATCTCATTATCTACAGCTGCTTGTCCTGCTGCGGCCTATTACTCCCTACACTGCTCATTTTCTTCCTTCTCCCTGTGCTTTATCCTGGCTCTATCTTGAGCATCCAGTGTAGTGTGCTTTATAGGAGGACTAAGTTTAGCAGACGCTTTCCCTAGTGGGATAATGACACCTGCTGCCTTGCATATTCCACTGATAAGGCTGGGAAAAATCAAAGAACTATGCCTATCTCCCCAAATACCCAAATTGTGTATCTAGTCATAGTAGAGTGTGGCAAGATTGATCTTATTTCCCTGAACCAGGTGATAGATGAAACCGGTCGTAGGATCTGTAAATGTTGTTCTGTGCAAAGTCAGCTCGATTTGTGACACACAAATAGCCACAAGATTGCTGTGGATGGTGTCAGCTCAATTTGGTACCATTCAGTAGTTAGGAGTTGCCAAGCATTCTCTCACCCCAGTAAAACCTCTACCACTTCGTTCCAATTAAATTTGCTCGGGATGGGGTTATGTTGTTCCACGTGAGCTGATAATAGTCATAGATAACCTCTAGTGAGAACATGATCCACTATCTCCTAACCCATGTCTGGTGCAAATGATCGGAGCCCAGTGTATCAATATCAGCATTGAAGTTTGCATAGAATTCTCCAACAAAATTTTTATATACAGGGTGTGATTGCTCCACTCTTCTCTCCCGTCCACATCACTCGACGAAAGTGGCTAATTCAAAGTTAGGGAAGTCATCCAATTTTACTCGTTTCTCTGGGATTAGTGCCCACCGACTTACAACATTGGAATACCGAGCAGCTGTTTCTGGATTCAGGAATCTTTGTATGCCTCCGCCAGCTCTCTAGGACGAGCTGTCCTAGATGACGTTCCAGCTTTTTCATTCCCTTTTGAGGTTTTTTCGATATTATCCTGTAAGAGGAGAATTTTCAATATCAAAACCCAAGAATGTAATGAATTAGGCATGAAGAAAAAACAAGAGAGTCGACTGTGATGCATAAATCCCCCAAACTTACTTCACGAGAAATATCAAAATTTTTCTTGGCAACCTCTTGGCATATGGAAATACTAAATGTAATTTAGTACATATTCAAATTTCAAGTTGATCGGGGGTCATTTGGTGAGGTAAATGAAGGGACCAAGTAGGTAACATAGGGTGCCGTGACCTAGCCATGAAGTGTCTACATGTGTGCATTTTGGGGTTTTGTGTTTTCCAAAGCCTTTCCTGTGATATCTCATCACCCAATGCTACTAAACTCAATTGAAATGTACCACGAAAGTAAAGTTTACAAAATTACATAAAACTCGTCACTTAGGCATTTTATCGAACATGTGGTGTACATAGTGAAATTTTCATAACTTTGGTGATTGATGCTTTCTAATCTAGCTCCCATTTTCACATATCAATCACAAACATAAAACAACACTCAATCTTCACCAATTACTAAAAATCAAGACAAACTAAATCCCCAAATTCGAAATTTGTAATGCAGGGTATAGGGCACTTACCTTGATTTTTTGTGTAGAATTGGAAGATTGGAAATCTCTACTCACTCCAATGTTTGATAAAGCAAAGATTTGTGCAAAATATTGTGTTTGGTGTGTCGTGAGTGTGTGTGTTGGGTGAGAGAGAGAGAGAGAGAACCATAAGGAGATGTGCGTGAGTCGTGTGGAGTTCTCGTGTATTGAGAGTTTGGGAGAGATGTGGGTGTGTGTCATGTTTTTAAAGACTTAAATTTTTATTTTTTATTTTTGAATCTACTCTATGCAACCGCATAGAGCAAACTCGTGCAATAGCATTGAGTAAAATATCAGGGCCAATTTAGGTCCTGACCATGATAATGCGACCGCATGGCTTTCTTAGTCTATGTGATCGCATAGAGTAAACGCCATTTTTTTTATATAATGAATATGCTCTAAGAAATTTTGAGAATACATTTGACTTTAAAAACACAACTTTTATCTAATACCTCCC
>NW_019247146.1:0-3664 GCF_002742605.1 Olea europaea var. sylvestris | reverse complement strand
GTTTCTTTGTTGTCCCAATACTGCACCCACGGCATGATTACTGGATTCAAAGGGTAATTCCCAATCAGGTGCTACAATTACCGGTGCTGACGTGAGTTTCTCCTTCAAAGTGTTGAAATCTGTCAGGCATTCCTCATTAAATTCAAATGGCATGCCTTTCATCAACAGGTTGTATAGAAGCTTGGTAATTTTTGAAATGTCCTTAATAAATCTCCTGTAGAACCCAAAAAGTCTCAAGAAACAGCGAACCCCTTTAACTAATGTTGGCAACGGTAGCTTCTCAATAACCTGAATTTTTGCTTTATCTATCTCAATTCCTTTTGCTGAGACCCAATGCCCAAGTACAATCCCTTCTTGCACCATGAAGTGACATTTTTTCCTGATCAATACCAAATTAGTTTCCCTGCATCTTTGTAAAACCAGATTCAAGTGTTCTAAACACTCGTCAAACGAAGACCCAAATACCGAGAAATCATCCATGAATATCTCTATAAACTTCTCTACCATGTCTGAGAAAATAGCCATCATGTATCATTGAAATGTGGTAGGGGCGTTGCAAATGCCAAAAGGCATCCCGCAGTATAACAAAGTACCATAGGGGCAAGTGAAAGTTGTTTTCTCCTGATCATCTGGTGCCATTGGTATCTGATTGTAACCTGAATACCCATCTAGAAAACAGTAATGCGAGTGGCCTACCAATCTTTCCTGATCTGATCAATAAACAAAAGGGAAAGTAATCTTTTTTTATAGCTATGTTGAGTTTACGATAATCGATGCAAACCTTCCATCCTGTCACTGTTCTGGTCGATATTAGCTCATTCTTCTCATTTGGCACTACTGTGATTCCACCTTTTTTTGGTACCACTTGAACTGGGCTAGTCCATGCACTATCCAATATCGGATTAATAATTTCAGCATCTAGAAGCTTGAGTACCTCTGCTCTGACCACTTTCTTCATATTCGGGTTCAACCTCATTTGACTCTCTATTGTTGGTAGGAAATTTTCCTCCATAAGAATCTTATGCATGCATAGTGAAAGGCTAATCCCTTTTATGTTTACTATAGTCCATCAAATTATTGTTTTATTTTCCCTTAGCACTCGAAGCAGTTTCTCCGCTTCCACTTCACTGATTGTGTTTGAGATGATGATCGGGAGTATACAAGACTCTCCTAAGTATGCATATCTGAGGTATGGTGGTAACTGCTTCAGTTATAATTTCGGTAGCTGCTGAATGGATGGTAGTGGTTTTATGAGTCCTGTCCTAAGCTCATCAAAATGCCTTCTACATGTATACAGTGGGTTAGTATCCAAAAACCTTGCGTATGTTTCCATCTCCACTGAATCGGACTGCGTTGACCGAGAGTGTATAATGCAAGCTTCATAGTAATTTGATGGATTGTGTAGCAAAAATGAGTCTTGAACTACCTTGTCGATAACGTCTATCTAAAAGCAACTATCCAACTCTGTAGGTAGTTTCATAGCCTTGAAGACATTAAACGAGATCTACTCTTTTTCCAGTCTCAAAATCAACTACCCATTCTGAACGTCGATCAAAGCTCTCACCGTTGCCAAAAATAGTCTGCCAAGTATCAACGGGATGTCCTTGTCCTCTTCAATGTCTGAGATTAGGAAATCCACAAAGAATATGAATCTTTCAACTTTGACAAGCACGTCCTCTATTATTTCCCTAGATGTCAATGACCAATCAGCTAGCTACAGCGTCATTATAGTAGCCTTAGCCTTTTCCAAGCCAAGCTTTTTGAAAATAGATAGAATTATTAAATTAATACTTGCACCAAGATCACATAAAGCATTATCAAAATAAATTTCACCAATAGTGGAAGGAATCGTAAAACTCCCTGGATCTTTCAATTTCGGTGGGAGCTTTTTTTGAATTCTGGCGCTGCACTCCTCTGTTAGCATCATTGTCTTGTGATCCCCTAGCTTGCGTTTATTTGATAGTATGTCTTTCGAGAATTTTGCATAGTTAGGCATCTGGAATAGTGCATCGACGAGAGGAATATTGATGTGGAACTTCTTGAAGACTTCTAGAAATTTCTTGTATTGTTGCTCTGACTTCTGCTTCTTTACCCTCTGAGGAAAAGGTATAGGAGGCTCATGAGGGTTGACGATTACCTTATCCTATAATTTGCTTGATTCTACAGTTGAGGTAGATTCATTTATTTGCTCGTCATACTCTATAGTCTCTTCAATCGCAAGAGATTTTATTTCTCAAGTTACACCCTGCCTTTTTACATGTATCTCAGGTAGCTGCTTTCCTCTTCGAGTTGTGATTGCCTTAGCATGTTCTTTTGGGTTTATTTCGGTGTTACATAGCAAACTACCTGGTGCTCTACCAGTTAAAGCAACTGTCCCATTTGAGTCTCTAGATTTTTTACGGTTGCATTCTAGTCTTGAAGAGTGGTCTCGATTTTCCTCATGAATTGATTATTAGCCTCCATATATTGGTTGGTCTTTTTCATGAATTTATCGAACATCTCTTCCAGTTGAGACTTTTTCTTTGGCCACTAATACTGACCCTGTGGCCTATTCTAGTTTCGGTTGCTCTAAGAGAAATTTAGGTGCTTTTTCCAACTCGAATTGTATGTTTTCCCAAATGTATTGTTCAGCTATCGTTGTGCCCATTGAGTAAAATCTGCCTGCTCTACTCCTTGTACCAAGATTGGACATTCTGCTGTTACATGTTTGGCTCCACATTCCTCACAACTGGCCTTCTTCGACTGTGCTGCATTAGCTGATTATGACATGTTTTCCACCTTGTGAAATAATGAATCAATTTTGGAAGACAAGGCAGAATAAACGTCCACTTCATAAATTCCTGGTGTCTTCTTCTAAATTGCTCATTTCGATGTCCACATAGCTGATGTAGTAGCCATAGCCTCGAAAAGTTTCAGTGCTTCATCTCTTTGTGGATAGTGATCCGTTTGATAACGAGTCAACCATACTTTTAAAGGCTGGAAGCAATCCTGCATAAAAGTATTGGACCTGGAGTCCCTTGCTAATCTCATGATGTCGACACTTTCGTAGTATATTCTTAAACCTATTTCAGGCTTCATCAAAGTTCTCAGATTCACCTTAATGAAAGATAAATAAGTCATGCTTGAGCTTTGCAATATTAGCAGGTAGAAAGAACTTGGTGCAGAATTTTTGAGCTAGATCATTCCATGTAGTGATACTTGCAATTGGTTACGAATATAGCCATTCGATTGCCTTGTCGCGCAGTGTATGTGGGAACCTTAATCTGATTGCATCATCCGAAATTCCTTGATTTCTGAAGTGTTAGCACATCTCCAAAAAACGAGAGACGTGCATATGTGGATTCTCTTCAATTCTTCCATAGAATTGATGCCCATTTTGAAAGAGTTGTATCATGTTGGTCTTCAATTGGAAGTTAGGCTGCCCAAATGGTAGATACACGATACTTGACTAGCTTTGAATTATCTAAGTGGTCATGAAATCTCCTACGAGCATATTTCCCTCATTTGCTGCCCCTTCTTCATTGCCTAAAAATTGGATTGTTCTGTACATTAGCCATTTGTTGTTGTCCATCTCTATTTTCTCACTACATTCGATGTAGAGTTCGTTCGATTTCTGAATTGTCTGGGATCAAGTCTTCTTCATTAAACCTTAACATGCAAATCT
>NW_019247145.1:0-1429 GCF_002742605.1 Olea europaea var. sylvestris | reverse complement strand
AAAAAATATACTTCTATGCCTTGTGTGAATTATTGGATATTCATGAATTCATAATGCATTTCAGTATGTTAGTATTCGTCATAGAGATATAGTCGAATCACATATTGGAATAGGTTTGACATTGCTCGAGAGAGATTGCTAAATTAAAATAGGAATATTGATTCATCTTTTGTGGAATTACGTGTCAAATTTGCACGATTGAAAATTGAACGAGCATTGCTTGGGGATTCGTGATCTTAGTGCGTTAGTAAATTCATTAATTCCATAAATTCTAGTAAATTATGCCCAAGTTATTATGCATTTAATATAATTTTTCGTTTATCGTTGCATCATAGTTTACATCTTTTTAGCTAAATCACAAAACATCAATTTTACTTCGTGTTTCGATTAAGGTCATAATAAGTTGATTTGAACTAATTCAATCCTTGTGGGATTGATAATTGGACTCATAGTCCATTTTACTACTTGTTAACGAACCGTACACTTACGGTGAATTTTAAATCGAAACAAATAATTTCGTGAACATAATCAACAATGCTTCTTCCTAAAATAGAACCTAGAGTCTAACAAGATATTTGTCTTTGTTCAATATTTTATTGCACGTGTAACTATATCTTATTTTATTAAATATTTGTTATTTTTGTTTCACTACTTTTTCGTAATTGGTTTTCAAAACAATAAATTAGGGTCACACTCTTAAGCAATTTATTTATTTCATTTTTAAAACATCACAATACTTTTATTAAATACATCGCTTATTAATTTAGTTCTGCTGGTAATTGGATTAAAATAAGGTGCATGCAACCATATTTGATCAAAATATAAAATATCATGAGAATAAATTGATTCCAACGAATGCACATGCCTATGTGAAGCAGACAAAAGTGATATAGACCAACATCCAAAGACATGCAGTTAATTATTAATGGTAATACTAAAATTGAAGAAATTAATGAAGATTATGATAAAATGTTTTCCCCTAGTTTTACTACCGTCCGTCAGCAGACTAGCTGGAAAAAACCCTGTGGCCGTTGAAGAAAATGATGAGGGAAATCGTACTGAACCAGGAGAAAGTGGAGGAGACCTATGGGTTGGGGATGGAGTGGGTTGGGTGTAGGAGTGGGTTTAGCGTGTTCAGTTTTTTTTTTTTTTTTGTTCTTTTTTATGAATTGTTCTTTTCTATCTTCTTTATTTACTTCTTGTACAATGGTTGTTTCCCTTAAAATTTAATCTTTTTTGATGGTCAAACTTACGATTTATGCTATGGAAGGATGTCAAGAGTAGACATTTCAAACACTTTGAATCCCAGTTGTTAGAAATAAATGGTTGAGACCTCATCATCACACGGTTCAAAGGTTCGAGATCTTAAGTTATATTTACTCTTAAACATTAGAAAATAGTGTCGAGAGTGTAGAAAAACCCTTTCTAA
>NW_019247144.1:0-1429 GCF_002742605.1 Olea europaea var. sylvestris | reverse complement strand
GTCTTTGTGACCTTTTCTTCTTCTCTGTGTGAGAATTTCTGTTGATTATCTTTGTGATAATCATGTCATTGTGTTAGTCTCCTTTGTGTGAGTAAACTGTTGGAAGTGGTCTATCCATTTTCAGTTCCAGTGAAGCGACTTGGTGTTTTGGGGTTGTGAGGGCTCGTGTGCTGAGTTCGGTGCCTCTGTGATGGTTCGTAAGGGCGTATGATCTGAGCCTAAATATAAATCTAAACCTTGATCCAGTGATCTAAATTTACTGTAAATCTGCTGTGTATATATTTGGTTATATAAATTGAACAGATCTTGGATTAATAGGTACATCATAGTATTGTGCCTCACAAGGATGAATTTGCCCTAATTCTTAAATTAAGGGTCAATAACCCAAGTTTAAGTTGCTTCGGATTCATCCTTCGGCAACTCCAAGGATTGCTAGTATGATTTTTCTATACAAATGATTTGCTTTACACATGGGTATATTGTGTATTCTTCAATCAATAAACCCAAAGCTGGCACAAGTGGCGGATGGTCCGCTCTTTCTTTCATTTTTTTTTATTATTTTTTTTACTCTTCTTGAAGTTGATTATTTATAGGGTAATTATAATCATACAATTTTTTATTTTTTTATTTTTATATATGCACGTCTCAATTGTAAGAAAGGTTTTTAATATTCGCTCATTTTTACTTTTATATCTTCAACATATTCTTAACATTCAATTAATTAACATATTTTGGTCCTAATCACAATTCTCATCCAAATATTATGTTAACATGCATCGAAAAGATGGACAAATATTTTATTTAGCTTTTGTATTAGTTATTATTTCGATTATTTAAAAATACGAGAGATACATGTGTCTTTTTCACTTTTTGGGTCTCATAACAAACATTTTGGACGAAAATTGCATCTATAGACAAGATGTAAAAATTAATAGAGGGTTGATGATAAAAATGTATATAAAAAAAATGACGAGAACATAAGGGTAAAAATAAGAAAAGTTTAGGGATATTCATTGTAATTAAATATGGTGCAGTTAACAAAAATTGTGTGAATATATTTATCCGTATTTATATTATTAGGATTAGAGGCTTGTTTTACAATTTTATTAAGTCATAAGATTTTCTTGTTTTCTTCTTAAAAAAATACTAGGCCTCATCGTTTCTTGGTTGATTTTATGAATAATTTTGAGATGTTCTCAATCCATTCAATTATTCAGTATTTTTCATGAAATATTCATTGTCCCAGCTCTATTATTGATCAAACAACGAATTTATATAATGCTAATTATTTTTTGGTGTTGGAAAAACAAGTACGTAAGTGTTCTAAAAATTATCCTTGTAGCATGTGTTTCGCGCGGGTTAGTCGCTAACAATTAAAAAGGGATCAGACGATTGTGTAAGGGACAAATCTCTTGAGACAAAGTCCCAA
>NW_019247143.1:0-1429 GCF_002742605.1 Olea europaea var. sylvestris | reverse complement strand
GAATTGACGATAAATTAAAATGGTGTTTTAATTTATCAATTTTGATTAGATCAAAATAATATTTCATGTCATTAGGTATCGTGGTTGGGAACCTAATGGATCGCACACAAAAGAGAATTGGAAGATTTCGA
Organism: Olea europaea var. sylvestris; assembly: GCF_002742605.1. Lineage (NCBI taxonomy): Eukaryota > Viridiplantae > Streptophyta > Magnoliopsida > Lamiales > Oleaceae > Olea > Olea europaea. The sequence continues at coordinate 1,298 of NW_019247143.1, read as the reverse complement.
ATTGCCAATTGGTTAATTTAACAATCGTTGGATAAATTAATTAATTGGATTTGTTATTTATATTCTCGAATTAATTAATTGGATTAATTAATTCACGGACCGGGTTTAATTAATTGGATTAATTAATTATTGGACCGGATCGGATCGAGCCTGTTTGGGTTTATATAAATACATAACTAGGGTTTGAGGTCCATAAGGGTTTTCATTATTCTTGCTGGCACAAGAGAAAACCCTAGAAGTTGCAATCTTATTCTCTGTGCGGATCACCGTTGGAGGCTGGACAATTGGACAGCTGTGGTGGCGAATCAAGGTTGATGGAACGAAAAGAAAAGCAAAAAGATTGCAGATCTGGAAAAGGTACAATCTTGTCACAATTTCTATCTAAATACAAAGTCGATTCTTGGTGGGAATCGAAAATTATTTTAAATTCTGCTGTGCATGTATAAGTAGATTCCCAACACTGCATACATGCAATGTTATGATCATTTCTTTCTCTTCTTGTTTTCTTTACTGATAGTTTGTTTTATTCGTGTGCTGCTGCGGAAACTTTATTTGATTTTCTGATATTGGTATCTGCATGTTCTTTATTTAGACACTGAACCTTCAACATTACCTGTATTATATATACTTCACTTTGCTATTGATCAAAGCTATGATATTTAGCCCTTGTCTGGGCACCATCCTTACTGGATTTTAAGATTAATCTGGAACCGTTGGAACAGTACGTGGGTCCCTATGCAGCCATCATTATTAACTCAACATCAATCAAATTCCCTTAAACGTCCATCTCTCAAATACGATGAAATCAATGTCAAAAGGGTACAAAGGTAATTTTGCTTGGTTGGTCAATAAATGCAGTTGCCTTTTTATTGTATAACAGGCAGAATTGAGAAGTGTCACTAAGAGCCCCCAAGGCACATCTCCAAGTGGTAAAAAGGGAGGGTGGAGAAATTCAGATTTGCTTGAGGTTGCTGCGTCAAGAGTTCGAATCTTGAAATATGGATTTGGTTCTTGGGTAAGTGCAAGTGTACATCGGCCTTCCACCCTGTACCCTTGGAGGCATAACCTGCGATTTACCCCCCTCACGATATTTCAGGGTAGGGGTGGTGGGGGACCCTTAAAGTTAGGGTTTAACCTTTTGAGAAGTGTCACTAGGGGATTTTCCACAATTTTTCATTTGATCAGTGAACATTTATAGATATTTACGGAAGTCAATAAGGTCTTTTACCTCCTTTGGGACACATGTCGGGGTGTTAATGGAGAGTTTTCACTTCCAAAATAGTCTTCTGACACTAAAT
>NW_019247142.1:0-1430 GCF_002742605.1 Olea europaea var. sylvestris | reverse complement strand
GGTCCCAAAACGGACACCGTGTGCAAAAGTTACGCTCAATTCTTCGTACGCCGACAATCCAAGAGTTCCAAATATGCAAGTGCCCACTCTTTTGAAAAATGGCCAAAATCCCTCGTACGTCCAGACGAAGTTGTGAGTTCAATCCAAATCGATCGCTACATTTTCAAAAAGTACTTATGGTCCCAAAACGGACACCGTGTGCAAAAGTTACGCTCAATTCTTCGTACGTCGGCAATCCGAGCGTTCCAAATATGCAAGTGCTCACTCTTTCGAAAAATGGCCGAAATCCCTCGTAAGTCACGGCGAAGTCGTGAGTTCAATCCAAAAGGGTCGCTACGTTTCCAAAAAGTACTTATGGTCCCAAAACAGACACCGTATGCAAAAGTTACACTCAATTCTTCGTACGCCGGCAATCCAAGCGTTCCAAATATGCAAGTGCTCACTCTTTCGAAAAATGGCCGAAATCCCTCCTACGTCACGACGAAGTTGGGAGTTCAATCCAAAACGGTCGCTACATTTTCAAAAAGTACTTATGGTCCCCAAAAGGACACCGGGTGCAAAAGTTGAGCTCAATTCTTCGTACGTCGACAATCCGAGCGTTCCAAATATGCAACTGCACATTCTTTCGAAAAATGGCCAAAATCCCTCGTACGTCACGAAGAAGTTGTGAGTTCAATCCAAATCGGTCGCTACATTTCCAAAAAGTACTTATGGTCCCAAAACGGACACCGTGTGCAAAAGTTACGCTCAATTCTTCGTACGTCGGCAATCCAAGCGTTCCAAATATGCAAGTGCTCACTCTTTCGAAAAATTGCACTCAATCCCTCGTACATCACAAAGAAGTTGTGAGTTCAATCCAAGTCGGTCGGTACATTTTCAAAAAGTACTTATGGTCCTAAAACGGACACCGTGTGCAAAAGTTACACTCAATTCTTCGTATGCCGGCAATCCGAGCGTTCCAAATATGCAAGTGCTCACTCTTTCGAAAAATGGCTGAAATCCCTCGTACGTCACGATGAAGTTTTGAGTTCAATCCAAATCGGTCGCTACATTTCGAAAAAGTACTTATGGTCCCCAAACGGACACCGTGTGCAAAAGTTACGCTCAATTCTTTGTATGCCGGCAATCCAAGCGTTCCAAATATGCAAGTGCTCACCCTTTCGAAAAATGGCCGAAATCCCTCGTACGTCACGACAAAGTTGTGAGTTCAATCGAAATCGGTCGCTACATTTCCAAAAAGTACTTATGGTCCCAAAACGGACACCGTGTCCAAAACTTACGCTCAATTCTTCGTACGCTGGCAATCCACCCGTTCCAAATATGCAAGTGCTCACTCTTTCGAAAAACGGCCGAAATCCCTCATACGTCATGACGAAGTTGGGAGTTCAATCCAAAACGGTCGCTACATTTTCAAAAAGTACTTATGGTCC
>NW_019247141.1:0-1430 GCF_002742605.1 Olea europaea var. sylvestris | reverse complement strand
AAGATTACCTCACCTAACGACATTTTCCTTTCACTAAAAATGTCCTTATCGAGCCATTAGTGGAAAAATTGAAGACTCCCCCATATGTCTGCATATGAAGGAGAGCGAGATCCCCTTAGCCACTTTGATAAGTACACTTCGTGGATCGAGCTAATGTGTCATGCTTTTCCCTAACTTTGGGAGATAAAGCTCAAAGATGGTACATGAAGTTACATCAGAGATCGGTAAAGAACTGAAACGACCTAGTCACGGCATTGCTGGCCCAGTTCATGGGTCTTAAAGCCAGAACCATGCCCAAAGAATGATTGGTGAGCATTAAAAAAGGCAAAGGTGAATATCTCAAATGTTATCTAAGTAGATTCAACAAACAATTTATGGAAGTGGAAAAGATATCTGATGATGCTGTACTTATGGCCGTACTCACTAGTCTAAGGTCCAGAATGAGATTTTGATGGTCAGTTCATGAGGACAGACCTAGAACTTACTACGAGCTCCTAAATCGAGCTAAGAAATACATAAGTGTCGCGGAGGTAACCTTTGATCAAGAGGAAGTTATATGTGATCCCGACCTCATTAATACGGTGAAAAAGATGAAGCTGGATAGGAATCCTCAATTCGAAAGAAGAAAGGATGGAAGAAAAAGAGATGGACCTAAAATTTAAACTTACAAATTTCAAGAGTATCACCCAATGAAAGCTATTTTAGAAGAGGTGTTCATGCAAATTGGCGATAAAGAAGCGTTCCGTAGGCCGATGGCCCAAAAGAACGGGTAGGTAGGATACCACCAAGGCAATACTATCGATATCATAGGACGACAAAACATGACACCGACAGTTACATGGAGTTTAAAGAGGAAGTTGAGTCCTTGATTTATAGAGAACGACTACAAGAGTTTGTTGCCAAGCCAAAAGAGGTAGACCGACCTCTGCAATAGCTGTCTCTGCACCAAGCACCTGCTGCAAGATCTCAGTAGAAAATTCCCAATCTCAATCTATCCTCATGGGCTAAGATTAGAGTGATGGTCAGAAGAAATTAGTATACTAAAGGGTCTAGAAAGGCAAGGTGCAGACAAGCTCGGGATGCACGAATCATGCTGAACTACGAAGAATGAACTCTACAGATTGGTACATATCCTGAATGGTTCTGGTTCATGAAGAAGGATTACCAAGGGATCCTTCAAGACTAGAGTGATGCCCTAGTAATCACCATGCCAGTGGCTAGGGTAAAAATACATAGGACGTTGGTAGACAATGGGAGCTCAGTCAATATACTGTACTTACAAACCTTAAAGTAGTTGGAAATATCTGCGCGCTATCTTTAGCCATATCCAAGGAAACTATAGGGGTTCTTTAGAGATCCTATTGAGGCTCGAGGTCAGATTATCCTCATTGTAGAGCTGGGCAAAGCTCCTCATCAAAGAAGGATTTTTT
>NW_019247140.1:0-1430 GCF_002742605.1 Olea europaea var. sylvestris | reverse complement strand
TAATCATTCGGAGGCCCAAACGAAGGAATTTAGCTAAAATCCCATGATCCCGGGTCTATGCCCTGAGTCCAATTTCTCGGGCCTTTTCCAATCAACCTGCCAAATTTCGGCCCATTCAAACACCATCGCGACAAACGACAAAATTGCCCCTGGTGCGACTTTGCATTGTTAATTTTCCGTCCAACACTTCTTCAACCTGACATAAGTAATACGGAAATTAATTATTCGGAGGACCAAACGAAGGAATTTGGCTAAAATCTCGTGATCCCGGGTTTGTGCCCTGAGTCCAATTTTGCGGGCCGTTTCCAATCAACCTGCTAAATTTCAGCCCATTCCGACACCAATGCGACAATTGACAAAATTGCCCCTAGTCCAGTTTTTCTTTATAAATTTTCTGTCCAGTACTTCTTGAACCAGACATAATTAATACGAAAATTAATTATTCGGAGCCCCAAACGAAGGAATTCGTCTAAAATCCCATGATCCCGGGTCTGTGCCCCGAGTCCAATTTTGCGGGCCATTTCCAATCAACCTGCCAAATTTGAGCCCATTCTGACACCATCGCGACAAATGACATAATTGCCACTGGTGCGATTTTTCTTTTTTAATTTTCTGTTCGGCACTACTTCAACCTGACATAATCAATACGAAAATTAATTACTCAGAGTCACAAACGAAGGAATTTGGGAAAAATCCCGTGATCCCAGGTCTGTGCCCCGAGTCCAATTTCGCAGGCCGTTTCCAATCAACCTGCAAAATTTCGGCCCATTCCAACACCGTCGCGACAAAAGACAAAATTGCCCCAGGTGCGGTTTTTGTTTGTTAATTTTTTGTCCAGCACTTCTTCAACCTGACATAATTAATACGGAAAGTAATTATTTGGAGGCCCAAACAAAGGAATTTGGCTAAAATCCCGTGATCCCAGGTCTGTGACCCGAGTCCAATTTTGCGGGCCGTTTCCAAACAACCTGCCAAATTTGGGCCCATTCCGACACCATCACGACAAATGACAAAATTGCCCCTGGTGTGGTTTTTCATTGTTAATTTTCTGTCCAGCACTTCTTCAATCTGACATAATTAATGCCAAAATTAATTATTCGGAGGTCCAAACGAAAGAATTTGGCTAAAATCTCGTGATCAGTGTCTGCGTCCCGAGGCCAATTTCTCGGGCCGTTTCCAATCAACCAGCCAAATTTCGGCCCATTCCACCACCGTCGCGACAAATGACACAATCGCCCCTGGTGCAATTTTGCATTGTTAATTTTCCGTCCAACACTTCTTCAACCTGACATAATTAATACGGAAATCAATTATTCGGAGGACCAAACGAAGGAATTTGGCTAAAATCTCGTGATCCCGGGTTTGTGCCCCAAGTCCAATTTCGCGGGCCGTTTTCAATCAACCTGCCAAATTCTGGCTCATTCCGACAC
>NW_019247139.1:0-1430 GCF_002742605.1 Olea europaea var. sylvestris | reverse complement strand
AATAATAATTCCATATTCAAATAGGAGTTCTAATTAAAATTCGAGTAGAAGTTTTAAACAAAGTCCAAATCCAATTAGTTTACATTTAACTGCATGCGTAGTCCTAGAACTTACAATTATAATTAAGTTTACAACTTTCTTAATAATTATAAGTACAAAACTTTGTTGTAATTACAATTAAGACCAAAACTATTATAATTACCATAATTAAGTATCAATACCTTATAGAACTACCATACTGACCTGATCGGACAAATATTATCTGTGCTCCAATAATTAGATCCTGTCTAGTTAACCCTATACCATCCAATCTAATTATTAGTCTTTGTTTTTTTTTTCAACTAAAGCCAAAAAACTAAACTCTTGGAATAAATAAGATTACAGAAGACAATAAATCTTTAATACTTTCCTTAGACCTACCGTATAAGAATTTTATCTCCATCCAAGATTCGATAATTAGGTACAAGCATAAATGACCATTTTGCCCTTCTAATTATTCTTGCTAACTTAAGTACCATTTTATTCGCCCACAAATTCTTTCACAAAATAATCCATCTTTTTAGCAAAATCATATGAAAAGAAAAGGGGGGATCAAGTGAAATCCAATCCACGAAATAATTTGAACAGAAAACTGAAAGAAAAAGGGATAGATGAAAGTGGTGGATAAATTCAAAAAGAATGCAGAGGTAAAATGCCTGTCTGTAACCTAGCATATTACTTCAGGGTCTCAAAGGGTGGGGAAACAGTTCTGTGAACTAATCACAGATGTCGAAATTTAGCCATCGCTAAACACTGAATGCAAATTTTAACCATTTAATAGAAATTACTTTAATAGTCACTCTACCCATACTTTAGGGTGATGATTTCTGACATGAATTCATGTTCTCTACTTCGCTTATTTTCAAGTTTCCAACTGATCGAGATATTTGACCAATTAAATTGACATCATCCATTGATGAATCAAAGAACCATTATAATCACAAGAAGATATACGTAATCCTATCAATGGATTTAGATGAAACACATAGCAGTTAAGTGAAATTTAATTCACTGCATGGTCATGCTATCGAATTGACTTCAACACGAGATCCATTTAATACACTTAATGTGTACTAGTATCACCTTTAACTATTTTTTTGATAAGGGTAAATCGCAAACCTAAATAGTGAAATGGACAATAATACAATCTTCCAGTACAAGGTGCTAATCCTTATACATTGGTTGTGCACATATTATTTATGATCAAAATATAAGTTACATCATACTGTACTTCTCGATGCAAGTATCTAACTGATATTATCTCAAGTGATCATAACCACTTTAATTTGCATGCTCAATAATAAATAATGCAATAAATAAATAAAAGCACGACTTATTTATTATAAATAATTATTTTATCTTAGCAAAATATACTATATGGACACACAACT
>NW_019247138.1:0-1430 GCF_002742605.1 Olea europaea var. sylvestris | reverse complement strand
CCCCGGCGCGATTTTTGTTTCCGATCAATCTGTCAAATTTCAGCCCATTCGGACACCGTCGCGAAAAAATGACGAAATTGCCTCCGATGCGATTTTTGTTTCCCATCAACCTGCCAAATTTCAGCCCATTTCGACACCGTCGAGAAAAATGACGACATTGCCCCCGACGCGATTTTTGTTTCCGATCAATCTCTAAAATTTCATCCCATTCCGACACCGTCGCGAAAAATGACGAAATTGCCACGGCGCGATTTTTGTTTCCGATCAATCTGCTAAATTTTAGCCCATTACGACACCGTCGCGAAAAATGACGAAATTGCCCCCGGCGCGATTTTTGTTTCCGATCAATCAGTCAAATTTTAGCCGATTCCGACACCGTCGCGAAAAATGACGAAATTGCCCTCGGCGCGATTTTTGTTTCCGATCAACCTGCCAAATTTTAGCCCATTCCGACACCGTCGCGAAAAATGACGAAATTGCCCCCGACGCGATTTTGGTTTCCGATCAATCTCTCAAATTTCATCCCATTCCGACACTGTCGCGAAAAAAGACGAAATTGCCCCGGCGCGATTTTTGTTTCCGATCAATCTGCTAAATTTTAGACCATTACGACACCGTCGCGAAAAATGACGAAATTGCCCCCGGCGGGATTTTTGTTTCCGATCAATCTGTCAAATTTCAGCCCATTCCGACACCGTCGCGAAAAAATGACGAAATTGCCCCCGGATAGATTTTTGTTTCCGATCAACCTGCCAAACTTTAGCCCTTCCGGCACCGTCGCGAAAAATGTCAAAATCGCCCCCGGCGCGATTTTTGTTTCCGATCAAGCTGTCAAATTTTAGCCCATTCCGACACCGTCGCGAAAAATGACGAAATTGCCCCGGCGCGATTTTTGTTTCCGATCAACCTGCCAAATTTTAGCCCATTCCGACACCGTCGCGACAAATTACGAATTTGCCCCCGGCGCAATTTTTGTTTCCGATCAACCTGCCAAATTTTGGCCCATTCCGACACCGTCGCGAAAAATTACGAAATTGCCCCCGGCGCGATTTTTGTTTTCGATCAATCTGTAAAATTTCAGCCCTTTTCGACACCGTCGCGAAAAATGACGAAATTGCCCCCGCCGCGATTTTTGTTTCCGATCAATCATTCAAATTTTAGTCGATTTCGACACCGTCGCGAAAAATGACGAAATTGCCCCGGCGCGATTTTTGTTTCCGATCAGTGAGCCAAATTTTAGCCCATTCCGACACCGTCGCGAAAAATGACGAAATTGCCCCCGCCGCGATTTTTGTTTCCGATCAATCTGTAAAATTTGAGCCCATTCCGACGCCGTCGCGAAAAAAGGACGAAATTGCCCCCGGCGCGATTTTTGTTTCCGATCAACCTGCCAAATTTCAGCCCATTACGACACCGTCGAGAAAAATGAC
>NW_019247137.1:0-1430 GCF_002742605.1 Olea europaea var. sylvestris | reverse complement strand
ATCGGAAACAAAAATCGCGCCGGGGGCAATTTCGTCATTTTTCTCGATTGTGTCGAAATTTGCGGAAATTTGGCAGTTTGATCAAAAATAAAAATCGCGCCGGCGGCAGTTTCGTCATTTTTCTCGACTGTGTCGGAATGCTTGATCGGAAACAAGAACCGCGCCGGGGGCAATTTCGTCATTTTTCTCGACTGTGTCAGAATGGGCTCAAATTTGACAGGTTGATCGGAAACAAAAATCGCTCTGGGGGCAATTTCGTCATTTTTCGCGACGATGTCGGAATGGGCTGAAATTTTACAGGTTGATCAGAAACAAAAATTGGCTCGGGTGCAATTTCGTCATTTTTCAAGACTGTGTCGGAATTGGCTCAAATTTGACAGGTTCATCGGGAACAAAAACTGCGTCGGGTGTAATTTCGTCATTTTTCGCGACTATATCGGAATTGGTTAAAATTTGACTGGTTGATCGGAAACAAAAATCGCGCCGGGGGCAATTTCATCATTTTTCGCGACTGTGTCGGAATTGTCTCAAATTTGACAGGTTGATCGGGTACAAAAATCGTGCAGGGTATAATTTCGTCATTTTTTGTAACTGTGTCGGAATTGTCTAAAATTTGACTGGTTGATCGGAAACAAAAATCGCGCCGAGGGCAATTTCGTCATTTTTCTCGACTATGTCCGAATTGGCTGAAATTTGGCAGTTTGATCTGAATTAAAACTCGCGCCGACGGCGATTTCATCATTTTTCTCGACTGTGTCGGAGTGGGCTCAAATTTGACAGATTGATCGGAAACAAAAATCGCGCCGGAGAAATTTCGTCATTTTTCGCGACTGTGTCGAAATTGGTTGAAATTTGACAGGTTGATCGGAAACAAAAATCGCGCCGGGGGTAGTTTCGTCATTTTTCTCAACTGTGTCGGAATGGGCTCAAATTTGACAGGTTGATCGGAAACAAAAATCGCACCGAGGGTAATTTCGGCATTTTTCGCGACCGTGTCGTAATAGGCTCAAATTTGACCGGTTGATCGGGAACAAAAACCGCGCCGGGTGTAATTTCGTCAGTTTCCGCGACTGTGTCGGAATTGGCTAAAATTTGACTGGTTGATCGGAAACAAAAACCGCGCCGGTGGCAATTTTGTCAATTTTCTTGACTGTGTCGGAATTTGCTGAAATTTGGCAGTTTGATCGGAAATAAAAATCGCGCCGGCGGCAATTTCGTCATTTTTCTCGACTGTGTCGGAATTGGCTGAAATTTGGCAGTTTGATCGGAAATAAAAATCGCGCCGGCGGCAATTTCGTCATTTTTCTCGACTGTGTCGGAATGGGCTGAAATTTGACTGGTTGAGCAGAAACAAAAATCGCGCCGGGGTCAATTTCGTCATTTTTCGCGACTGTGTCGGAATGGGCTCAAATTTGACAGGTTGATCTGGA
>NW_019247136.1:0-1430 GCF_002742605.1 Olea europaea var. sylvestris | reverse complement strand
GTCTACTTCTATTTAGTTTCTCCATATTTGTATAAATATGAGATCCATATCTGGTATCGACTACCTAAGAAACTCATGAAGTAAATATAAGCCTTACAATGTTTCTTCCAATGACCTTTCATTCTATAATAAAGACAAGGGTTATTAGATTTGATATTGTCCTTCGCTTAGACTGTCTTAACCATAATAGATGCTTTCCCAAAGCCCCTTTAAATTTCCTCTTAACACTCTTAGAGGAATCAATAGTTTGCCTACTACCAACTTTGATATCCGGTTTAATAGTCCTAAGCATGTTAAGCAACTTAATGAGCATGCATTCGAGCTTATTCATATCATAATTCATAATTAGTATGAATAACTCTATGACAGAGATTGCAGAGCTAAGTCAATACTTAGTTCATAGTTCATGGTTGAACTCAATTAAAACATTTCTCACATCAATCATCTTCGGTACATGAACATTGATTGAAGATTCTCTTGTCATTTTGCATCAATATAGTTGTTTGGAGGTTTCATATCCTTCCACTCATGATTATTATCATACAACTCTTTGAAATGAAAATTCATGTGTTATCATGTTAGCATCTACACTCTCATGTTGTTTTTGTAACTCAGGTGATATAGTTGCAAGTATCACATACGTTGTAGTACTATTGTCATCACTGCGTTTATTATATCAGCCACCTCTTCTTGATTGAGTCATCAGCAGATATCTCTAGAAAGGACTACTCAAGGACATAACCAATTTTCTCATGCTTGAGAACAATTCTCAGATTGCAATGCCAATCAAGAAAATTCAGTTTGGTTGTCGGCATCCAGTATGCCATTCAAAATATATGGTTACTTAAGATTCAATATAAATGTAAATGATGAAAAGAAAAAGAATAATATATAAAATACATCAATTAATTTAACATGGGCTTTTATTAAATTAATTATGCTCCCACTCTTTAACTAAAATTTATGATCCTCTCACATAAATTTGTGGAGTCCATACTTGACTCCTAGTGGGTTGGGATTCCAACTGTTATATTAAGATCTTGAGTATACTTAACAAGTTTTAATAAAATATTTAGGTAGGTACTATTATTAATTGTATCTCCATATATCTCCCAGATCATTAAGCCGACAACTCTTTGTCTTCACACATCTTATGTGTTAGCTTAAAATGTCTTTAAAATTTATCTCCTTGAGCGTACTCAACAACAGATAAATTTTAGTTAAGTCAAACCCATCATTCAGAAATATCAAATATTTCATAAACATATCCCTAATAGACCAGCCTTGAGTGTATTTAACAAGTTGAGACGATTTGGGACTCTGATTTTTCACTATAATGATGAATGACGATTATAAATGTGACTTAATATTTTATTGAGGGGTTTTGCATTCAAAAGTCTCATCGCAACATTCATATATATTTTATTATG
>NW_019247135.1:45462-70529 GCF_002742605.1 Olea europaea var. sylvestris | reverse complement strand
TTTGAATCTACGGACTCTATTATTTATTTAATTGTCTATTAATTAAATAATAGATCTGCCATTTAATTGTATTAATTATATATGAAAGTATTTATGTCCAAAATCGATTGGACCTAGGGCATAATACTTACATGGGTATAATACTGAAACCTTTTCACTTTTCAGCAATGTGTTTATGGTAAATTTTGTTCCTATTTAATCCATTAATTTTATCTTTCGCCTCAACATTCAGCCGAAATTGGAAGGCATGGATGGGCTTAGGGGGTCTTCGTTAGCCGGCACCGGTTTTTACATAAAGAGGGAAGCGCTCTATCGAACTTCCAATATTCAAGAGGGTATAATGATTCATATGAGTACTTCCACAGAATTCTTACTTCAAATCGAAATCCATGTGTTTCTTTTCCCTTAGAAAAACATAATCTGCATAGCTATTCGATAAAACATTCTTGTTTTTCGCTATATATGCAGATGTTGATCTTGTCCAGCTACAAAAGTCATTTGGTCCCTCCAATGAATTCATCAAATCACTTCAACTAAATTACAAACCGAATGCATTGAAGGATGAAGATTTTTCTGGCGTATTGCTGAAAGAAATCAAAATTCTTGCCTCTTGTAGTTACGACAATAACACAAAATGGGGGAAAGAGGTAAGAACTCCCCCTCGCTCCCTCTCTCACCCCGTTATATGAAATAGATTATTACATAGTATTTATTATTGAGGTCGTGAAAGTTGATGCACTATGTGCAGGTGGGATTCAGATATTTTTCTGTGCTGGAAGACTACTTTACTGGCTTCAATTTACATTGCAATGGCTGGATTTCAGTTTATTTGGATCCAGCAAGGCCGTGTTTCTTGGGTTCAGCTACTACAAATCTCAATGAGATTTTAGTCCAATACACACGATGGGTAGCCGGATTGGTGGAAGTTGCTTTCTCGAGGTTTTCTCCTCTTATATACGGGCCACTGAGAATGTCGACTCTTCAAAGCATGTGTTATGCAGAATTTGCCTATGATATCTTAATCTTCTTGCCTATTTACTGTCTAGCCATTGTTCCTCAACTCTGTCTGCTTTATGGCATTCATCTCTATCCCAAGGTGCGTTTTGAAGCACTCTTTGTTGCAACACGCAAAAGACTTTTAGGATTTTAGAGCATGTTAATTATGCACAATTTTTATCACACGGGACAGACGACAGTAAACAACTCTTTTAACTTATATATTCATTTAATAATGTTGAACACTATCTAATCCAACTCACCAAATGTACTATCATAGTCTTTTAGATTCTGATCATAAGATTTTATATTAGCCATACTTTGCTAACACTGGATTCGTTCATTTTTAAGGTGTCGAACCCATTTTTCATTGTGTTTTCATTCCTATTCCTCTCATCGCAACTCAAACACATGCAAGAGATCTTTTCGACTGGACATTCGATACGAACATGGGCTATAGAACAGAGAATTTGGATGCTATGGTCACTTACCTGTTACATGTATGGAACTTTATATGGCATTTTGGAGATGACTGGTTTAAGAGAAGCCAGTTTTTTGCCGACAGATAAGGCAGTAAACGACGAACAATATAAACGTTATCAAATGGGAATCTACGATTTTCAGGCATCAGTTCTGTTATTAGCTCCATTGTGCACCTTATACATTCTAAATTTAGTAGCCTTCATAATTGGTGTCGTGAAGATTTTTCATATTGAGCAAGCGAGCGAGATTTTTATACAACTTTTCATCCCATTATTTGGCATATTGATCAATTATCCATTGTCTGAAGGGATGTTCTTGAGGAAGGATGACGGGAGAGTTGCACCATCTATTACACTTCTCTCTGCCGCCCTTTGTATTATTATTTTGTCTTTTGGATCCCTTGTTCTTATTTATTAAGTGAAAATGCATGTATTGTTTTAGAATTATTAGGCTTTTCATTCAAGACATTGAAATTTGTACTATAATGCACAATCCGTTAAGAGTGTTCCAAAGTGAAAATGCAAGTAATTCTTTATTTTTTGGATTGATTTTTCTTTTTCATTTCTGTTGGAGAGACGTATAGATATTATGAAAGACTACAAATATATATGCTTAAACAACTTAAATAGAAATCTAAGTGCCATAATTCTTAGAAAATATAGAGCACTTTCCAACAAGAAATAATTAACATAGAAAATACATAAACTATTTAAAAAGATTAATAAAATCATAACAATTTTCCATATCAAAAATATTTTCACTTGTGTAAGAATACAAACAACTTTCTAGATCCAAATTTTATGAGGTTTCCTTTGTCACTTATTTTTGTCCATTCTTTAATCAGAGGTTGCGTTTTGCAATTGCTCTCTAGAATACAAACAAATGGCAAGAAAAACATTATAGACATCCCAAAAAATAAACAAATACAAGAGCATGTAGAAGAGTTATGGAAAGTAGATATAGTAATGTTTGAATTGAAGGGATTGTTGTTTCTGGCATATAATTTTATTCTTTCGAATAATCTAAAGATTCATATACTTCAACGTTTACCTGAATGGATTTTGAACAGTTTAATGGGATGATTAATAGGATCATAATGTTAACTCGAACCAACCGACTTCACGATGTATCCTTAAAACGAATATTCTCCCTTCTGTGGTGCTTAAAGGCATTACGCAATTATCTCCAAGGATAGAACAAATTTTGTTTCTTATGAAAGTAAAACAACAATTTAAATGAGTTCCAACAAACTTAATGAAGTGTTTTATACTTTGAAGAACAATTTCAAAATAAAGGAAATGAGATTCAAATTAAAGAATTTTTTATTTTTATTTTTTGGGTGTAAATGTTTTGGCAGCTGAGTATGTTATTTATAAATTTATTCGTGGCCATTCAAACTCTCTACAAACCTTTTCAAAACAATGGTAACTATTAAGACAGCTTTCGAAAACAAATAGACAGCTCTATTTGGATTGAAATACTCTGTCGATTAAAGGTCTATTAACAAACGTCCGTTACATTGACTAATAGATGTTTGTTACATCGATTAACAGACACACCTAGACAATCACAATAGAAAATATGTGAAAATAAGACAACGGTAAGAAATTTAAAATATCGTTAAAACTAATTTCAAAAATATCGTAGAATTTGATTGATAACAATTTGGTCCAAAATTTTAAAATAGATTTCGTCTAAAAAGTTATATGTAAGACAATGACCCACCCGCACTATTCACGAACTGAATCAAATCAGATTGGGACTTTGATATGAGCTCGAACCCTAGCAGGTGTCATGTTGAGTCGAGCCTGAGTAGGCTAAATAGACGAACGGCGGTGAAGACACACATACATGTGGATTAGGATCGAGCCCAATAGAATATGGGTATCTCATCATTCAAAAACTAGTGGTAACCCTTGGGATCCAAATCCATTTGCTAAACTTCTAATATATGAACCACTCAAAAGTTTCAAAGTTTTCCAAGTGGAATAAGTGCTCAACGATTTCCAATTACATCAATGCTCCACTTATTTGAAGTTTCAAGTGGATAACTTTGAAATCAAATATTTCATTCAATTTTGAATTGTTTTTCAATAAATAAATATATCACGTTAATCACATCTTAGAGTAGAACGTGAATATGCTTGATCCTGTTAATATCAAAGTACGGGTCCCACTGAAATCAAAGCTCAATGTTGACCTATTTTACAACTTAATATTAAACAATTTACAACAATCTCTTACATAAAATGAAATATGATGGCTTTTCCAAAATAACAGTTGACGCAAAATTTCGAGTACAAATGAAGAGAAATTGCATCGAGATAAAGCAGCCAGAGACTATGAACTACTTCTAGTAAAAACTATCGAACTTATTGGGCCAATCAGTAGCAAGGTAATTTGAACAATTAGCCAGTAGTGTAAACCTGAACAATAGAAGTCACTCAATTCCATTTGAGCACAATTAGTTTTCATTTTTGTCCATTTTGGCCTTAGAACCTCCTGGTTTATTATTACTTCTAGAGAATTCAACTTCACATTATAGAACCGACCCTTCTTACCCGCATTAGTGATCTCCATAAAGACTGTTCTCACCTGCATAGAGATCATTAAAAGCTTAACTTAACCTAATTTCATGGGTAGTAAGGCACTATCTCATCGTAGGAATTGGTCAGAGAAATAAATTTTCCCAGTTAGTGTGTACTGATTTTTTTACAGTTCCATTGTCCTATTGAACCTAGTTCTTGGGATCTCTAGTTAACTAGGTTGAGTTTCATCATGAAAACTTTGTGTCATTATATTGGTTTTAACCACATCCTATTTAATTCACTTTCAACTTGCTCTCTCTTTAAACCTTTAGTTAGCGG
Organism: Olea europaea var. sylvestris; assembly: GCF_002742605.1. Lineage (NCBI taxonomy): Eukaryota > Viridiplantae > Streptophyta > Magnoliopsida > Lamiales > Oleaceae > Olea > Olea europaea. Next base: position 66,183 of record NW_019247135.1, on the reverse strand, counting down.
ATCTATAATGTTCTCTTCTAATTTTCATAATCTATAGAGATAATACAGTTGAGAGCAATTGTTTAACGATGTTATATCTACGATGTATATGTTGAGATTTACTATTATACATGACATTATGTACTCTTTCAATTATCGATTGACAATCGCAATGGATACATATAATAAGTACAGGTTTTACCCAATATGGAATATCTTTTAAAAAGTTTTGCAACCATTTGGCTTTATCCCAACTTAATCTAATGCAATGTTTTCGGATTCCATTGTTGATCTAACTATACATCTTTGTTTTGAAAACTTCTATGATATTACAAGACTTCTTCCAAGTGTGAAAACATATCCACTTGTAAATTTGGAGTCTTTAGTATCTGATATCTAATTAGCACCACAATATCCTTTGAGTAGTACTAGACATCTTTAATAGTGCAATTCGATGTTTTTGGTAGTTTTATATATGCTTTAATAGTGCATCCATGATGTCTTTATAGAAATAATGTCATATTTCTTATACTTAATTATCAAGAATTTTCTCAATATAGTGTGATTGAGAATGAGACCATCGGATAATTTAGAAATTTTAATACTTAATATAGTATCAGCGACACACAAATCCTTAATTTCAAACTTACTTGTTAACATCCTTTTAGTAATTTGATTTATGGTATCATTATTATCCATAATTTGCATGTCATCAATGTATAAACATATCATGACTTATCAATCTTGATTATTATTGGCATATGTACCTTTGTCACACTTATTAATTTTGAAGCCATTAATTGACACTATAATCGTGTCAAATTTCTCATGTTATTTTTTAAGAGCCTGCTATAATCCTTAAAGCTATTTAACAAGTCGATGCACTTTCTTTTCTTGTCCTTGGTGACAAATTCTTAATGTTGCTCCATATAAATTTCTTTATCTAATTTACCATTCAAAAAAGTTGTTTTAACATCATTTAATGTATATTCAAATCATTCAACGTTGCAATTGCTATAAGCATATGCATGGAAGTAATCCTTGTTACATGTGAATATGTATTGAATAATCAAAACCTTCTTTCTTCTTATAGCCTTCAGAGACAAGTCTAGTTTTGTACTTGTCTATTGATTTATCTGCATTCATTTTCTTTTTGAAAATTCATTTACACCATAATGGCTTATTATCTGGTGGAATGTCTACTAATTCTCATATATAATTTTATAATATGGATTCAATTTCACTGGGAACAATTTCTTTCCAATATGAAATTTCGATGGATGACATATCCTCTTTATGACTTTGGGATTCAATTTTTAAGAAATATGTTGGAAAATCAAGTCCAGAGGAGGTTGTTGTCCTAGACATCTTAGTACGTCTATGTCCTTCCTCGTTTATAGATTCTTGATTTATAACCACTTTATTTTCATGAGGTCTGTTTATTGAATTTAATTCACTTTGCATGTTATAAGAAAAAATATTTTTGAAATATGTAGCATCCCTCGATTCGGTAAGCGTAATAACATGTATATCGGGAATTTCAGACTTATGTTCAATAGATTTGTATGCACTACTGTGGTATGCATAACCAATGAATACACATTCAATAGATTTAGGTCATATCTTAACCTTTTTAGTTTAAAGAATCACTACCTTAGCCAAACATTCTCATAGCATTAAGTATTTTATAGTTAGGCTTATGACTTTTTCATGACTCATAAGGTATCTTATGTATTTTGCGATGCTGTAATTTATTGAAAATATAATTGACAGAGAGGAAAGCTTCCGCCCACAAGTTCTACAGTAATCTCAAAGTTATTAACATAATGTTCACATCTCATTTAATGTTCGATTATTGTGTTTAGCAATACCATTAAAATTGAGGAAAATAAGGTGCAGTAGTTTAATGAATAATTCCAGGTTCCAAATAGAATTGTTCAAGCATAAAATTATATTAACTTCCTCTATCACTTCTTAATTATTACGTTAATCTTTTTGTTAAGCTGATCTGAACCTCTAACTTAAATGTTTTTAAACATTTCAGTTAACTCATCCTTGCTTTTGAGTAAATACATATAGTAATATCGAGTGCAATTATCGATAAAAGTAATAAAATACTTTATACAACCTTTAATTTGAACAAGATTTAAATCACATACATTAGTACTTTTTTGACAGAACAAAAGGATAAACGAGCCATTTTTGCTTCCACAAAATATATAGTATTTATGATTAGGATCTAAATCATACTTTAGTAATAAATACAATTTGATTAGTCTATGAAAAGTAATAAAGTTTACATGTCCAAGTCGTTATGTCAAATGTTAAACAACTCAAGTAAGTAAAAAGAAAATTTAATTTTATTCATAGTAAGAGGAGCAATAGTCATTACATTTATTTTAAAGAGCCCCTCATTTGGGTAGCCCTATCCTATAGATATTGCATTCATAGTAAGTATAAGTTCGTTTGATACAAATACTAACTTAAAACTTATTCTTTCTTAACAAGGAGCCAGATGTTGGGAATTTACTTAATCAAGCACAACAAAAAATAAAACAAATTTGAATTCCCACCAATGGATCTTTTTTGATAAATAAAGAATTATAACTTTGATAAATTATAACTATAATAAAGAATTATACCTTTGATAAATTCTACAAATTCCTTTGCTGATCTTGAAACACAAACAATCACAATATGCAATCTAAAGTTATTCAATTGTCCAGTCTCCAACGAAAATCTACACAGAAAGCAAGAATGAGAGAATTAAGGTTTCCTTTTTTTTTCTGTGTTAGCAAGGTAATGAATTTTGTCTCTTACAAATTTTCAAACCCTAACAACCTATTAATATAAGTCCAAGTGGACTTGGCCCATCTTTTAGTTTAATCCGGGCTAATAATTAATTAATCAAATTGATTAAATTTCATCCATGAATTAATTAATCCAATTAATTAACTCGGGCCTAATGACAAGCAACCTAATTAATTAATTATCTAACACTTGTCAATTAATTAATTGATAAATCTAATTCTTCTAGTTCTCCTTTTGTATGCGGCCCACTAGATTCTCAAATACAATGCTTAACGATATGAATTATAATTTTGATCTAATGAAAAATTGATAAATTAAAATATCTTAATTTATTACTAATTCATATTCGTTGTCCTAGGTTGACATCTAACAATATGTTGGGACAATTCATGTGAGGAAAAATGTTACTTGGTATGACAAAACTAAGTGTGTTCGTTTCCCATGAAATTATAATTCTTTTGTCTATATGATTTGATCAATTACGAGTTATGGATGTGTCAATCTCAATTATCGATCATATCTTTCATTTCACTATTAAGTCAATATAAGTTGAAAAATCATTTTTGACTTATGAGTACACGTTGGCCATATATTTCGTTATCAACTTAACGAATGAAATGTAGATCATAATTTTTTAATATCTAAGAGTGACGAATCATCTATTAATCATTCACAACCTTTATATGATTTTTGACATTCCCGATCGATGTCATATTAGCAGGCTTTGACATAGCAACATCTCATGTCACCAAACTATGACTTTCCTCATATAAGGAATTATAATGACCCCAAGTCAAAGGGTCAATTCCACTACTGAATGTTATAGATTAACCACTGACGCTCAGATAGTTATCCATGTGGAATCTTTCCATTGGTCTCCAATATTTTGTTCTACAACAAAATATCAACATATCCATTTGAGTGTTAGTACACATTAACATGTGAGATCAACTACGTACTTTACAAGTAAGAAATGCCACATGTGATAGTCTATTTGTAATAACTATATACATATCTCGTTATTACTTACAATCATGGATGATTTAAAATTCAGTCATATGTAATTTATATCTCACAATCACAACTTCTTGTGACTAACAAATTATCAAAACTTGAATCTATGGATTATATTAATTAATTTATTAGAATATTAATTAAATTAAATAATAGATCTATCATAATTGAAATGCATCAACTATATATTAAAAGTATTTATGTTCAAAGTTGATTGGACCTAGCGGATAACGCTTACACCAGAAACTAGATTCTTTCGAATATTGGTCCCTTGAAGAACATCGTTCAAAGTGAGTTTCTTTCAACCTTTTATTTTCAACACTAGTTTTCCATTTATGAAGAGTGTTACATGTAGAGTTGTTCATCATAATCCATCACCTCGTAGGTAGAGAGCATCCAACTGTTTGCACATACGTGGAGAATAGCTCCAATAACCACCCATCATTCTTTATTATTCCCTGCTAAGTTACATTCAGAAGTGATTGCAAAAAGATTCATGTATTGCACCCTATTAGAAAGGTTGTCATGCTTTATTACATTGGCATGTGGGATTTTTTTTCCTTGATTTTCTTTGGATTTCGACAATTCTTAGACTAATGTCCTGCCTTGCCGCAATTGTATCAGTTGCCTTTGAACTTTTTAGAATGGCCTTTGATTCCATTGAATAAAATACTCCACTTCTCTTTTCAAATTGCAATTTTCTTTTTCTATTCTCAATCGGACAATGATATCTTCAAGTTTCATTTCCGTACGCTTATGCTTTAGGTAATTCTTGAAGTCTTTCCACGAATGAGATAATTTCTCAATTACTGTTGCAACTTAAAATGATTTCCTTAGCTTCATTCCGTCGGCATGGATATCACTGTGTATTATTTGAAGTTCTTGAACTTGGAAATGACATCTTGATGTCAACCATTTTGTAATTCAAAAAATGATTGACAAAAAATTTCTCCACATTAGCATCTTCAGTTTTACATTTGGTGTCCAAAGAATCTTACAGTTCTTTCATAGATTTCGCATTGCAATACAAATTATATAATGTGATGTCCAATTCGTTGAGTACGTAGTTTCTATATAGAAAATTCAAGTGCTTCCGTGCATCAGCCATTGCCAATTTCTCCATGTCACTTTTTATTCACATTGTATGAAGGCACATCTTCCTTGAAAACTTCGCCAAACTTAATGTTTTCAAATAAAAGAAAATTATGTTGCCGATGCTTAAAATTTGGCCACGCATTAAATTTATCAGGCTTTTCTATGATTGTATTAGGGAATAGTATACCAAAAGTAGCCATTTTTGATACAAAATCAAAAGATAATTTCCTCCGTCAAAGAATCTGAAGATATTTAGTCTTTTAGATTTACCTGAATGAATTTGAGTAGCATAATTGGATGATCAACAGGATAAGAATGTTAATTCGAGCCCACTGACGTCATGATGTGACCTTAAGATGAATTTGCTCCTTTTTATGGTGTCGAAAGGTGTTCAATGATCATCTTCCAAGATAGAATGAATTTTTCTCCTACAAAAGCATCACAACAGTCAATAGGAATTATGGCGAACTCAATGAAGTGTTTTATACTTTATATAAAAGCATAAGAATAAAAGTAAAAAACGAGACTCAAAGTAGAGAATACTTGTGATAAAAATGTTGTAAATCTTTTGGTATCAAGGCAGATTATTGAGAACAATTTGGCCTAAAATGTTAAATAAATGTTGTCCAAAGAGATATGTGTGAGACAAGAGCCCACCTGCATCGTACCGTACACAAACTAAATCGAACTCGAACACAAACATAGACCCAAGTCCGTGCACGTGCTCTTACTCATGCTTGTACCGTGTTGAATAGGACGATGGTAACAACTCGCATGAACGTGTGGACTTAGAAACAAACACAATAAAATATTGGTCTCTCATTCCAATGGTTAGTAGTGCCCCTTGAGGCCCAAACCTAATTGTCTAAACACAAACACAAACCCAAGTCCATGCACGTGCTCTTACTCATGCTTGTACCATGTTGAATAGGACGATGGTGACAACTCGCGTGAATGTGTGGGCTTAGAACCAAATACAATAAAATATTGGTCTCTCCTTCCAAAGGTTAGTAGTGCCCCTTCCAAACCTAATTGTCTAAACGTCCGTTGGTAAATTTAATTGGTAGTGTATGGAGTGGAATCGGGCTCTCATATACCGTATTTGTGTTTTAGACACCGAATTCACGCTTACCGTATTTGGCAATTGCTTACTGTATTTGACAGTTCAATTCACCGTATATGGCAGCTTACCGTATATGTCGGGCAGGTCATCGTATTTGGCAGTTTACTGTATATGCCAGGCACCTTACGTATTTGCACCTTACTGTATTTATAGCTTACCATATATGCTACCTAACGTATTTGTAGAAAGCTCACCGTATATGACAGCTCACTGTATTTGCAGGCGAATCTCACCGTATTTGCATAAATTTTGCATAAAGTGTTTTTATTCATACACTAACTAAAATAACACAAACTTTTTCACTTACAAATAAAAATGCCGTATATGTGAAATCTATTTTTCACACATATAACGAATTAGAAAAAAAAAATTTTATTTTATTTATCTATTTCTAACATAAATTTAACAAACAATATATGAGTCAAGTATGTTGCAAATTTGTAAATCATTAAATATATAAATCTGCAAGACTAAATTGCAAACTAAATAAATAGTAGATAAATTTTCAACTCGAGGCCTGTATAAACACAGTTTCTTTAAGACAAATTCGCCCCCTCACCGTAGTGCCTAGAGGTTGAGTTCGAGCACTGTCTCCCAGGATACAACAGTAACCAGCAGAATTCGAGCATCGCGGTTCTACTTCGGCAAACTGGGCGAGTGTTTGAACGATATCACTTTACTGGAATGGACACAAGAAAAGACAGAACAAAACTAGAAATTAGAACTGTATCTCAGTTTAAACTATTGGAAATTGCAGACAAAAATTTCACTGTGTGAACTGTTGGAAATTGAGTGAAATTATATAGTCTGAATCTGACCATTAGTTTCTGCATTAACTATTGCAGTTTTTGGAGTTACACTTTGGTTTCGACCATTGGAGTTTTAGGAGTTTCAAACAATAAAAATCATTTGGAAAAACCACAAACTGGCCAGTTTTTGCTCCGATCGGTTCAAGATTTGTGTGTGCAGGTCGCACCCGCATCCGAGTTCAAGGACCTAAGGCTATTTTTGTCTTTGATTAGAACCCCCCTACGCACGCACGTAGAGAGAGCCTCTATGCTGCACATGATCACACCATTCCAATGCATAGCCATATATAAAGTGGTTTTGGTTTCCATGCTTTTCCTATGTTGGACAAAGTTAACTATAGTTTTCCCACCAACATAGACCATTTCAAATGGTCCACTTTAAACTCCAATTTCTCATTTACCCGAGCTTCATTTTTGATAAATAAATACATGACTTCGATGTTCTCATAGAGGAGAACACACAGCAACTTTGATATTTCAAATTGGACCAACGGGTCCCATCGAAAATTGTGCTAAAAGTGAACCGTTCACTCATTTTTTCCAATAATCCCCCACATGAATGAAAATTGGGAGAGACACGAAATGTGAGACATAAGACTTGGTGATAAAGTTCAATGGTTGAAGCCTGAATAGGATAGGTAGGTGTTACCCTTTGAACCTTCCCTTGTGAAAGCATATTTACTTTACTGGCTGACCAGTAGACGCGATGTCTTTGAACTGTTCTAACGTTTATGTAAACGATGATATACTTCACACAAGGTTCTTCCTAACACCCTTCAGTTCTCATTATTATGTTCGTTTTGGCCATGAACATATGCTTGGTTCTGTGAGAGTTTCTAAGAATTGGGCCCCACACAATTCCCTTAGAAGCGGTCCCACTTCTTTCTTACATAGGTGATTTCCAATTACAAGTAACCCGCATTACTTAGCTCGATTTTCGATGCGTAAGAATCATTAAAAGCCTATTGCTTAACCTTCATCCTTATGGACATCACTGTTATATCATAGGAATGAACAGGAGGTGATATCCCTATAGTGATTTTATCAAGTCTTTACAATTAGGTTGTCCCTTTGTACCTAGATCTTGGGATCTCCAGTCAACTAAGTTGGGTTTCCTTTGTAATGACTTATTCTTTCAAGGGCATGAGTCTCATTCCTTTCGATGATTTCCCAACTAACTCTTTAATTAACCCTTTGGTTAGCGGATTCGCAATATTATCCTTTGACCTAACATAATCAATTGTGATAACTCCAATTGAGAGTAGTTGTCTAATGTTATTGTGTCTATGATGTATATATCTAGACTTACCATTGTACATGTTACTCTGTGCCCTTCCTATTGCTGATTGATTGTCACAATACATGCAAATTGCAGGCACATGTTTGGACCATCTTGGAATATCCTCTAAGAAGTTGGGCAACCATTCGGCCTCTTTACCACATTTATCTAGGGCTATAAACTTAGATTCCATCATAGATCTGGCTATAACCATTTGCTTAGAGGATTTCCACGAGATGGTAGCACATCCCAAAGTTAACACATATCCACTGGTGGACTTTGAGTCTTTTATATCTATTCAATTAGTATCACTGTATCCTTCAATGACCACTGGATGTCTGGTGTAGTGTATTCCACAGTCACGAGTATACCTTAAGTACCTCAGTACTCTTACTATACCTTTCCAGTGATCATTTCTTGGATTACTCGTATATCTACTCAATTTACTAACTGTATAGGCTATGTCTGGTTTTGTACAACTCATTAAGTACATTAGACGTCCAATAACTCTCGAGTATTCTACTTGAAAGACACTTTCACCTTTATTTTTGGATAGATGTTGACTTGTATCTATCGGTATTCTGGCCAAGCCAGTATCATCCTTACTGAACTTTTCCAAAATTTGTCCACATAATGTGACTGACTTAGAACAAGCCCATATGATGTTCTTGAGATTTTGACTCCAAGTATAACATCAGCTAAACCCATGTCTTTCATATCAAGTCTTGAATTTAATATATTTTTAGTGGATTCAATCATCTTATTGTTACTGTCAACAATAAGCACGTCGTCAGCGTAAAGACAAAATGACATAGCCATCTTTAGTGTCTTTGACGTAAACACATTTGTCACATTCATTAATTTTAAATCCACTCTCTATCATGACTTTGTCAAATTTTTCATGCCATTGTTTGGGTGCTTGTTTCAAGCCATATATTGACTTCACCAGTTCACAGACTTTCTTTTCCCGTCCTGTGATGAAAACCCTTCGGGTTGTTCCATGTAAATTTCTTCTTTTAAATCTCCATTTAGAAAATCATTTTTAACATCCATTTGATAGACTTCTAGATTTCGCAAAGCAACAATCGCAAGTATCACCCTAATAGATGTTATTCTCGTCACTGGAGAATACGTATCAAAGTAATCAAGGCTTTCCCTTTGTTTGTAACCTTTTATTACTAATTTGGCCTTGTACTTTTTCATAGTTCCATCTTCTTTCATTTTCCTTTTGAAAATCCATTTGTAGCCTAATGGTTTGTATCCAGGAGGAAGATCCAGTAGCTCCCATGTATGATTTTGTAGTATGGAATCTATTTCACCTTTAATGACATCTTTCCATTGAGGTCCTTCCGAAGAATTCACAGCTTCTTGATAACTTTAAGGTTTGTTTTCTAGCATATAGGTCAGAAAATCAGGACCATAAGATTTTTCTGTCCTTTCCCATTTGCTGCGTCTAACCTCAGTCTCCTCTTTTAATTCTTTATCCTGACTATTTTCAGTCATTGCCTCATATGTTCGTTTAGAGAAGTTGGCTTCCTCTTTGGACCTATAAGGAAATACTTCTTCAAAGAATGAAGTATTCCTCGATTCCATTATCGTGTTTTTGTGTATGTCTAGAATTTTTGAGTCATACACAAGAAATCGATAAGCATTGCTATTACGTGCATAGCCAATGAAGACGTAGTCTATAGTTTTTGGGGCCTATCCTTACCTTCTTTGGTATTGGAACAGCCACTTTTGCAAGACACCCCCATACTCGCAAGTGTTTATAGGTAGACTTTCTTCTTTTCTATAACTCACAAGGGGTCTTTTTCGATTTCTTTTGGGGCACCTTATTTAAAAGGTAATTTGCTGATAACACAGCTTCCTCCCACATGTTATGAGGTAACCCAGAACTTACTATCATTGCATTCATCATTTCTTTTAAGGTACGATTTTTTCGTTCAGCTACACCATTTTGTTGCGGTGAATAAGGTGTGATGGTTTCATGTATGATTCCGTGTTGTGCACAGAAATTGACAAACGGTTCTCCATACTCACCACCTCGATCACTCCATAGTACCTTAATTTTCTTATTAAGTTGAGTTTCAATTTCATTCTTATAGAGAACAAATTTCTCTATAGCTTCATCCTTGCTTTTAAGCAGATGTACATAGCAGTATTTTATGTCATCGTTGACAAAAGTAATAAAATACTTGTTGCCACCTGTTGTTTGTACAATTTTTAAGTCACAAACATCACTGTGAATTAAATAAAGTGGTTTTGTGTTCCGTTCAACTGACTTGAAGGATGACCTTGTTAATTTTGTCTCAACACAAGTTTCACACTTATATTCTGAATCATTATGGAACTTGGGTATGAAATTCGAGCTAACTAGTCTACGTAACGTATCATAGTTAACATGTCCTAGTCTACCATGCCACAAATTGGAAGACTCAAGCAAATAAGCAGAAGAATTTGCTTTATTCATTTTTGGTTTTATAACTATTACATTCAGCTTAAACATACCGTTGGAAACATAACCTTTTCCAACAAACATTCCACTTTTTGTTAGAATGACTTTGTCTGACTCAAATACAATGCAAAAATCATGCTAATTCAAAAGCGACCCAGACACTAAATTCTTACGAATTTTCAGCACATATAGCACATTGTTGAGAGTCAGCTCCTTTCCCGAGGTCATCTTTAGAACCACCTTTCCTTGACTCCTGCTTTCAGAGGTTGCTGAATTTTCCATGAACAGCTTCTCCCTGTTCTCAATTGCTTCGAACATAGCAAACTTTTTATCAGAGCACACATGCTTTGTAGCACTGGTGTCAATCCACCACTCCTTAGAGTTTGAACCCACCATGTTCACTTCAGAAATGACGCCTGCAAGATTTATTTCTAAGACATCTTGTGCCATGTAGTCAACCATATTTATTTCTTTTGTCTTCTTCTTTGCATTCTACAAGCTGAAGACTTATGGCCTACTTTGTCACAATTGAAGCATTCCCTTGAAATTTCTTCTTAGAAATTTTGCCTTTCGGTCCGTGCTTGGTCTTTTTACCACCGGATGGCCCAAACTTGTTTTTGTAAGTCTTACTGCTTTGACCATACTTCACAACATTGGCTTTAGCCACATCAGGATTGAACCACTTCTTTTCTAAAATTTTGTTGTCTTCTTCAATTCGAAATCTAACAATAAGTTCTTCAACCTGCACTCCGAAGACTTGTGGCCTACTTTGTCACAATTGAAGCATTTCTCTTGAAATTTCTTCTTAGAAATTCCACCTTTCGGTCCGTGCTTGGTCTTTTTACCACCGGATGGCCCAAACTTGTTTTTGTAAGTCTTACTGCTTTGACCATACTTCACAACATTGGCTTTAGCCACATCAGGATTGAACCACATCTTTTCTAAAATTTTGTTGTCTTCTTCAATTCGAAATCTAACAATAAGTTCTTCAACGTTCATTTACTTTCGTTTGTGTTTCAAATATTTTTTGAAATCTTTCCATGCGGGGGGCAATTTTTCAATAATTGCTGCCACTTGAAAGGTTTTACTCAACACTATCCCTTCGGCATGAATTTCGTGAAGAATCACTTGGAGTTCTTGCACTTGATTGATAACAGTTTTGGAGTCCACCACCTTATAGTCTAGGAATCTACCGACTATAAACTTTTTAGCTCCGGCATCCTCAGTTTTATATTTTCGGTTCAAAGACTCCCACAACGCCTTAGCAATTTTCATCGTGCTATACACATTGTATAGCGTGTCTGCTGAACTATTCATAATGCAGTTTTCGGTATAAAAAGTCAGAATGCTTCCAAGCATCAAGTGCACTGACTGCTTGAATATTTTCTTCTCCTTCATTGAGTACATGAGCAGTCTCAGTCAAGAATCTCGCAAGATTCAAGGTGGTCAGATAAAACAGCATTTTCTGTTGTCACCTCTTGAAATTCAAGCCATTGAATTTCTCCGATTTCTCTCCATGACTAACCGGAACAATAACCGTTTGGCTAGTTGTTGGAGCCACATTTAGACTCACAACATGACTAGGCAAGTTAGCCACAGCAGAGCTTGGCTCTTGAGCCATAGTAGAGCCCACAACTTGATTTCCAGCAGGAACAGTTTGGGTTACATCCATGTTGGTTGGTTCGGTAGCCATTTCTGAAAATGAAATAATTATTAGTTTTCAATAAACAAATAAACTTGTTTACTACCACTATGTATTAAGAAATTTGTCTTAAGTTTGTTGGCAAATTTAATTGGTAGTGTATTGAGTGGAATCGGGCTCTCATATATCGTATTTGTGTTTTAGACACCGGATTCATGCTTACTATATTTGGTAGTTCAATTCATTGTATATGGTAGCTTACCATATATGCCAGGCACCTTACCGTATATGCTGCCTACCGTATTTGCACAAAATTTGCATGAAGTGTTTTATTCATACACTAACTAAAATGACACAAATTTTTTCACTTACAAATAGAAATACTGCATATGTGAAATCTATTTTTCATACATATAACGAATTAGGAAAAAAAATTATTTTATTTATCTATTTCTAACATAAATTTAACAAACAATATATGAGTCAAGTATGTTGCAAATGTGTAAATTGTTAAATAAATAAATCGCAAGAATAAAATGCAAACTAAATAAATAGCAGATAAATTTTCAACCCGAGGCCTGTGTAAACACAGTTTTCTTAAGACAAATTTGCCCCCTTACCATAGTGCTAGAGATTTAGTTCGAGAGCCTGTCTCCTAGAATACAACGATAACCAGCAGAATCCGAGCACCGTGGTTCTACTCCGGCGAACTAGGCGAGTGTTCGAACAATATCACCTTACTGGAATGGACACAGGAGGAGATGGAACAAAACCAGAAATTAGAACTGTATCTAAGTTTAAACTGTTGGAAATTGCAGACGAAAATTTCAGTGTGTGAACTGCTGGAAATTGAGTGAAATTATATAGGCTGAATCTGACCATTAGTTTATGCATTAACCATTGGAGTTTTTGGAGTTACACTTCTATTTCGACCATTGGAGTTTTAGGAGTTTTAGATACACAAAAGTCATTTGGAAAAACCACAAAAAAAAAATTGCAAAATGTAGACAATCCAAACTGGCCAGTTTTCTCCATTCGGTCCGACATTCGTGTGTGCAGGTCGCACCCGCACTCAAGTTCAAGGTCTGAAGGCTATTTCTGTCTGTGATTTGCACCCCCTTACGTGCGCACGTGGAGAGAGCCTCTATGCTGCACATGATCACACCATTCCAATGCATAGCCATATATAAAGTGGTTTTGGTTTCTATGTTTTTCCTATGTGGGACAAAGTTAACTATAGTTTTCCCACCAACATAGACCATTTCAAATGGTCCACTTTAAACTTCTCATTCACCCGAGCTTCATTTTTGGTAAATAAATACATGACTTCGATGTTCTTGCGAAGGAGAACACATATCAACTTTGATATTCCTAATTGGACCAACGGGTCCCATTGAAAATTGTACCAAAAGTGAGCCGTTCACTCATTTTTTCCAACAACATCCACTATATAACCTAAATAAAAAGTTTCCAAATTCCTCACCTATTGAAAGTTCTAAGTGGATTACATTAAAATTAAATATTTCATTCAATTCTAAATGGTTTTTAATAAATAAATGTATACGTTTATCACTTCATGGAGTGAAATGTTATTATGCTTCGTCCCGATACTATCGAAATATGGATCCCTCTAAAATTGGAGCTCAATTAAACCATTTACAACATGTATATACCATTTTATTTGAATGGAATTTGGTTCTTGATATCATAGTCTTTAATTCTTTGACCCATTTCAAAAAACAAAAGAAAATATTCCTATCAGTTGTGTCGATATTTGATTAGTTGACAAATTGGGTATCTTAATAACCGGTTCATGGCCCATTTTATGTTGGAATTCGATGTTTCTGACCTATACCATCTTTGATTTTATTATTTTTGTCATATGTCATTCTCATGCCGATGAATTATAGTTTTGTCACATTCTTTTCATTGTCAATACGATTCGATTCTTAATTAAATGTCTAATAGATAGTATTATTTGGATACCAATACATCTCTTGTGTGAGCTCATTTACTAATTAAAGATCAATCCCTCGAGAATTTTAGCCTATTCATCTCTAAGATATGCACCCAAATACACTAACTATATTTACGATAGGAATATGTGTAAAGTAGAAGGAAAAATGACTCGTGATAAAATAAGATAGACTTTTCTGAATATATCTTCAATGTTGTTGTTTCGAAAATGCCAGCTTCAACTCTCCCAAAAAAGAGAAACATGGAAGAAGCATGCCCAATGTGTAGTGTGTAGTGTACCTTTAAGAGTTGTCTCGATTTTTTTAGGAGCAGGCTATGGTCTAACCATCCCATTGGGTAGAAACTCTAAAATTAGGATTCCAAACCTTAATTAGAAAAAAGAATCTAATATCGAAAGACACCTCTCTTATATAGTTCTCCTTCTTAGGACAGCCAAGTCATCGGGTTTTTTAGGGCAAGGGAAGACATACAATGCAACTGAAAAAACATCCACTATTGAACTTTTCACTGGGTAATAATAAGGCTTAAACTTAAGATTTTTACTACTACTTTATAGAAATAGAAGAATTGTTACTCGTGATTGTACTTTGTTGATAGCCTGATTTTCTAAATTGACTTGATTTTCAAAAATTTGCTCTAGTTTTGTTTCAAGGCCACTTAACGTTTAAAAATATTACAATGTAGTCATTTAACCATATTTTTGTTTCAAATTCATCACTCTAGTTTCATTTTTTCTAATTTTATTCGCCGATTAACATTTCCATCCAAACATTTTTTGTTTTATCATGTGATAGACAAACTTGAAGATCTGATTATTGTACACATCACAATGTTGAACTGGGAATATATGTTTCAAGTGCTGTGTTTTAGTCTCACAAAATCGTGTATGTTTCAACAATTTTTCGTAAAGTCTGTTGGGAATCTACTTATCATGCGTAGCGGAAAATTAAAACATATTTCAATTCCCACCAAAGATCTCTCTATGTTTTAATAGAAATTATACCTTTCATTGATTCTACAAACCCCTTTGTAATTCTTGCTTTCATTCTACAAACTCCCTTTCTATTCTTTCATTCTAGCAACCTTGATCTGTCACTCACAGTTATCTAATTGTCCATCCTCCAACGATAACCCACACGGAGAACAAGATTGTAGGATTAGGGTTTTGTTCTTGTGCTACCAAGAATGAATTCTCTACAGATTTTGAAAACATTAGTCTTATTTATATAAATCCAAACGGGTTTGGCCTGACCCGGTCATTTAATTAAATCCGATCCATGAATTAATTAATCCAATTAATTAATTTAGGCTTATAAATAAGCAACCCAATATATTAATTTATCCAATGCTAGTTATATTAATTGATTGAAAAATCACAATCTTCCAGTTCATCCTTTGTGTGCAACCCATCAAATTCTCAATCACGATGCATAACGACATAAAATATCATTTTGATATAATCAAAATTGATAAATTAAAACAACCTTTTAATTTATCATCATATCACACTCGTCGTCCCAGGTTAACATTTAGCAATATGTTAGGGAAATACATTTGACGAAAAATGTCACGTGGTATGACAAAACCAAACTCGTTCGTTTACTGTGAAATTATAATCCCCTTTTCAATATGATCCGATTAATTACAAGATATGGAAGTGTGTCAATCTCAGTTATTGATCATATCTTTCACTTCAGTATTAAGTCAATATAAGTTAAAAACTCCTTTCTGACTTATGAGTACACCATGGCCAAGGATTTCGTTATCGACTTAATTGAATGACATGCAAATCTTAATCTCTTACTATATAAGAATGACGAATCCTCTATTGATCATTTACAACCTTCATAGGTTCTTGACATACTCGAATGATGCCATATTTGCGACCCTTAGCAGAGCAACATCCAACATCGTCAAAGCATGACTGTCCTCATATAAGGTACTATGATATCCTCAAGTCAAAGGACCAATCCCACTACCGAACGTTAGAGATTAGTCACTGACACTCAGATAGTTATCTATATGGAATCTCTCAGTGGGTCTTCAATGTTTGTTTTATAACAAAACATCTACGTGTTCGTTTAAGTGTCACCATACTTTAGCTTATGAAATCAGCTACTTACTTCACAAATAAAAAATGCCATACATGATGGTCTAAATACACTGCTCCAACTTGAATAACAGGCTCAAAAGGCCATCAATTGCTATAAGTGTCATCTGGCTCAATTACAGCAACGACTTTACATAGACGAATAATATCATAATCCACGAGTTGAAAAGGTTCATCAGATATGGTGAAAAGCATATGAAGCCTTATAGGTTAACAAAAAACTTCAGAAGATTAGGTGTCACTGGCATTCTCTTTACTAATATCTAGGAAATTCTTATTTCATTTGGGATTAAATTTCTTGATAATGTCAACTCTGTTCCCCATTTTCACACGGATCCTTCATGACGTTTGGTGCATAAGCCTTTCTTTTAGAAACTACATACTCCATAATGGAAAAGTTTGGCCTTGTCCATCTCTAAAATTTTCCATCATGTGCTTGGTTACCATTTTTTATTGCAAGCAAGTAATCAATTTTAGCCTCTCGAGCTCCTCCTTCAACTTAGTAATTTCACCGGTCTTTCCATTTGAAATAGGCTATATTATCTAATCAAGTCTGCATCAAATTTGAGGTGAACCTCCTGTTATTGACTAAATCATTAGATTTTGCCTTGGTATATTCCTCAGCACTTCTGTACATATTCTTATATAGTGATTTCTCTACCTTAATTTCATCCAGACACATTTTAAGTATGCTTCATTCTTCGTCCAAGGTTTGGACCTTTCTCTTCAAGCCATTAACTCGATTAATGTAAAGTTCATATTCTGCATAGCGATCTTAAAGTAATACTGCAGGTCGTGACAGATGAGTATCCAATCATTTCTCCCATTTGTATGGGAATAAGGTCTTGACCCAATTTCCACCAAAATTGATTAAAATATGTTGGATATTGGTTAAATAAATCGAGAATTGAAAATCGATTAAAGTGACTTCGTATCGACTTCTTCGAAAACCAATATCGGATGAATGAGAAATTACGAAAAAGGACAAAAATCAGTGAATAGACACCTTTTCATAAAGATGCATTGTTTGGAAAGGGTGCATGGTTTGGCCTCAACCATTTCGTCCACACCCTTTCATGGTCTATAAATAGGACCCTTTGGGTGTCCTATTCCTCACAATTTTGATATGCAAAACATCTCTCATCCTCTCTTCTATCCAAAATCAAAATCATTTCATTTATTCTGATTTTCCTTCATTTCATCCTTGGAGTACATAAGCCTAAATTTGGTTCGTTGTCCTTGTGTTTTGGAGTGCTACAAACACAAGTGTAGCCGTTGTATTTTGGGAGTCGATTGCCGAAATTCGTAGGCACCGTTGCGGGGCAAATTCGACTTAAGGACAAAGAGTCCACCTCTTGCCTCGGCTTTGTTCCTACTTTCTTCTTCTTCTTGTTTGTGTTTTCTTTGTCGTTACTCTGTCCAATTTTCGGCACGGATTTACAATCCATCATTATACTTATTTTGGCGTCGCTATTCACAAAATTCATCCAACAATCTTAAGTCGAATTTCTATAAATTTTGTGAAAGTGACATTCTTGTTTGGTTAAACTTGTTAAGTTTAACTTCTTCACTTCTATTTTTGGTTGATCTTCTGTTTTACGTAAACAGAAATGAATACGGTTCTTAATACCGATACTACTTCGAATGAAACTTCGAACATGGGAACTTCTAAAGAAAGTGTTCCTACCAGTGTGATTCCTCCCGTTCTGAATACAACTACTACTAATGTGATTCCTCCGGTTGTGGGTGCCCCTACTATCGTACATTCAAACTCCGTTTCACATGGGGAAAAGCCGGATAAATTTGTTGGGGTTGATTTCAAAAGGTGGCAACAGAAAATGTTGTTTTATCTCACAACCCTCAACTTGGCAAAATTCTTGAATGAAGATCCTCCCGCCATACAAGAAGGGGAAAACAATAGGGCATCTTTGATTGCTTTGCATGCATGGAAACATTCGGATTTCTTATGCAAGAATTACATTCTTAATGGCTTGGACAACGCCTTATACGGGGTATATTGCTACAAGAAATCTGCAAAGGAACTATGGGAGTCCTTGGAAAAGAAGTACAAGCCCGAAGATGCCGGAACCAAGAAGTTCATTGTGGGAAAATTCTTGGACTACAAAATGGTAGATTCGAAGACCGTCATCAGTCAAGTGCAAGAATTGCAAGTCATACTTCATGACATTCATGCGGAAAATATGTCCGTGAGCGAATCATTTCAAGTGGCTGCAATTATCGAGAAACTTCCACCCATGTGGAGGGCCTTCAAAAACTATCTCAAGCACAAGCGCAAGGAGATGAACATTGAAGAACTTGTGGTCCGATTGAGGATTGAAGAAGACAATCGAAGTTCAGAAAAATGAGTTGGGAATAGCATACCACAAGCTATGGCAAATGTGGTAGAATCTAGCAACAACAAAGGAAAGAAGAGAAAGCATTCCATTGAATCTACAAAGAAGAATGCAAAGAAGTTCAAGGGCAATTGCTACAATTGTGGAAAGGCTGGACATCGCTCGGTTGATTGTCGCAAACCTAAGAAGCAATCCCAAGCCAACATTGTCGAATCTGATGCCATATCAAATGGCATGTCCAATATGAATTTATCGGCAGTTGTTTCTGAATGCAACCTTGTTGGAAATCCCATGGAATGGTGGGTTGATACGGGTGCAACCCGTCACATTTGTACCGATAGAGGAATGTTCACATCATACACTCCAACTGAGGGAGAAAAATTGTTTATGGGGAACTCCTCAACATCCAAAGTGGAAGGACAAGGCAAAGTGGTCTTAAAGATGACGTTGGGAAAAGAACTTAGCCTCAATAATGTCCTTCACGTACCGGATATTCGCAAGAACCTTGTGTCAGGTTCTTTGTTAAGCAAGAATGGCTTTAAACTAGTCTTTGTATCGGATAAGTTTGTACTTACCAAAAATGATATGTATGTAGGCAAAGGCTATGTAAAAGATGGACTATTCAAAATGAATGTCCTAACTGTTGTGTCAAATGCTACAATCAATAAAACGTCATCTTCAGTTTATATTCTTGAGTCATGTAATCTATGGCATCATAGATTAGGACATGCAAACTTTAATTCAATACGAAAGTTAATGAATTTAAGTTTACTTCCGAATATGCATTTTAATAATGGAAAATGCGAAACATGTGTAGAGGCAAAAGCGGCCAAAACACCATTTCATTCGGTTGAACGAAACACCACACCATTAGAACTAATTCACACGGATGTGTGTGATTTGAAGTTCGTACAAACAAGGGGTGGTAAAAAGTACTTCATCACATTCATAGATGATTGTACAAGGTACTGTTATGTGTACTTGTTGAAAAGCAAAGATGAAGCTTTGGAAGTGTTTAAACACTACAAAAATAAAGTTGAAAATCAACTTGGAAAACAAATCAAAATGATTCATAGTGATAGAGGTGGAGAATATGTTGCACCGTTTGAAGAATTTTGTGCAGAATCTGGAATAATTCATCAAACAACGGCACCATATTCACCACAATCTAATGGAATTACTGAACGCAAAAATCGAACGTTAAAGGAAATGATGAATGCAATGTTGATTAGTTCGGGCTTACCTCAAAACTTGTGGGGGGAAGCCATACTTTCTGCAAATCATATCCTTAATAAAATACCACACAAAGATAAGGTTGAATCACCTTACGAATTATGGAAAGGTCGGAAACCTTCCTACAAATATCTCAAAGTGTGGGGGTGCTTAGCGAAAGTACAAATACCCAAACCTAAACAAGTTAGGATTGGACCAAAGACAATTGATTGTGTCTTTATTGGATATGCTATCAATAGTAGTGCATATCGATTCTTGGTTCACAAATCCGAAGTACTTGATGTACACGTAGGTACAATTATTGAATCAAGAAATGCAGTCTTCTTTGAAAGCAAGTGGAGGAAAATAATGTTGAAAAGTCAAAAATAGTGACTGCCTCAAGCAAGAAGCAGCTGTTGGTAAAATAATCATAACTTGAGCTTCAGACATTGGATCGAGGTGATTCAAGTTGGGTTGGAAAGACAAGGCACGTTTCTACAACTTTTATGTTTTGGAAGAAGTCAAATTCGTATCACAAAGTAGCCAAAATTACCGTGAAAAGTCCAGCTTGTTACCTGCCGGATACAGCTTTACCTGTAAAGCAGCACTTATTGTTTTTGTCATATCTGGAGTTATATAGATCCAATAAACCTGATATTTGAACCAATGGAAAGCTAACTCAAGTGGAAATAATTTATCTGTTGATCATAAGTCCAAATTCGCTGCACAATATATCTGAAAATTGGCATCAAGTTGCATGTTCCAGCTGTCTTGAAGCTGGACAGAAACAAGTTGCATTGCCTACTTGAATTTTGGATGTTCCTTTGCCTATAAAAGGGGACCTTGGCCACGATTTTGAAG